>NC_086128.1:11409953-11709953 GCF_963921235.1 Mobula hypostoma | reverse complement strand
GCACCAGTTACAACAGAATAACCCTAGATATTTGTAACAAGATATCTGTAAAGGAATGCTGCCACCGAACATATTCCGAGCTGCAGCAGTCAATGCAAAAGCTTTATGGGGAAGGACTGCAGTCTCAGTCTTGCAGCCATGAGACACTGAGGGGCTAAGACCTGTGTAAAAGCCTCTCAAACACAGGAGTAGCAAAGATGCCTTGTACAGAGGATGCACTAGCACAACTATTTATAGATCTAATAATGCTATGCATGTGTTATCTTGACAACACTATGAATGTAAGGAAAGCTCCACTAAAACATCAAAGCAAGCAGAAGTTGTACTTCCCCCCCAGCCCCCCACTTTTATAGAAATAAAACTTTACAATAAAACATCAACATCCAAGGAAATGGCTGGATAGGAGGCCCAGTTTATCTCAGATATATCTCAAGTGGTAAGACATACATACCAATACAAGTATCCTTTAAAAAATCTTATTCCTAACCCTCAAAAGAATTTGCTTAGTAAGCAGAAAAATAATGTCTTACAGGACTAGAGAGAAATGTCTAGAGCTGAAGTTAATTTGGACAACTCCTTCTGTTGTCAGAAAGTAGAAAGTTGTCCAAACTATCAGTGAAAAAGGAAGCAAAGTGCAATAAAAGATCTGTTTAGAGCATGAAGGATCTCAGTCCTGAAACACTGACTCTGTTTCTCCCCCCACTGATGCTTTTTGAGCTGCTGAGTGTTTTCAACATTTTCAGTAATTATTTTAGATTTCCAGCATTCATTTTAAACAAATTCTGGCCTAGTTTCCCCAGGGTAATTCCACTTTGAGAATAAAGAAACAAAGTCATTCGCAGCCTCCATCTCTTACAGAATGTACTTGGTTATACAAACATACAAATGAGGGCTTGACCACTAAAACATACTCTGCCATTCAATAAGATCATGGCTGCCCTTACTGCAACTCCAGGAGAGTGACCAAGATTTCTGCCTCCAATCTTTGCTGAAACTATTCTATAAAACCCCGTTGGGAGATGTACAAAAGTGAGTGTTACAAAGCTTGCAAAAAGGCAACAACTATCTCTTTCTTCCTGTGTGTAGCTGCAAGACCTCCACTTGGCATATCATTCCGGAAAGGGATTCAGCATGTGCATGAACTGCTTTGTACAGCACTGCACCAGCTCTGTGTCATTTGCTCCCCATAATAATTAGCAGGATCTTGGCCCTACTTGCAATTTCTCTTTTGGTCATTTTCACTATTTTAAACACTAAATAGTCAACAGAGGAAGCCACGGTAACCAATCTACAAGTAACCTTGCGTTGCAACCCTCAAACAACATCACGTGGTCAATCAAGGCAAGAACAGTTTCCAAAATTGCCATGCTTTGTGGAATTAAACTGGTGGCTGTTGCCATATTTTTAAATTCAAAATTCTTCTGCCCCAGTAGCAGTTTGAGAGAATTTGCAATTTTGAGCCATATAGACTAGAGATGTTCTATGTTCTATTCCCAGTCTATGCTGAGTATGCAGATTTCATGCACATATTTATAAAGAGTATTCACTCCCCCTTGGAAATTTTCATGTTTTATTGTTTTACAACATTGAATCACAGTGAATTTAATTTGTTTTTTTTTGACACTGATCAACAGAAAAAAACTCTTAGAAACATAGAAAATAGGTGCAGGAGTAGGCCATTCGGCCCTTTGATCCTGCACCGTCATTCAGTATGATTATGGCTGATCATCCAACTCAGAACCCTGTACCAGCCTTCCCTCCATACCCCCTGATCCCTTTAGCCACAAGGGCCATATCTAACTCCCTCTTAAATATAGCCAATGAACTGGCCTCAACTGTTTCCTGTGGCAGAGAATTCCACAGATTCACCACTCTCTGTGTGAAGAAGTTTTTCCTCATCTCGGTCCTAAAAGGCTTCCCCTTTATCCTGTGAAAACAGATCTTTACAATGTGATCCAATTTAATTGCATAAGTATTTACCCCCCCCCCCTTAATGACACACGAAATCGTCACTGGTTTCAGAAGTCGCATGATTAGTTAAATGGAGATCTGTTTTTGGAGATCTATGTGAAGTCAAGGTGTTTCAAATGATTGTAGTAAAAATACACCTGTATCTGGAAGGTCCAACTGTTGAGTCAGTACCCTGGCAAAAACTACACCATGAAGCCAAAAGAACCCTCCAAACAACTCTACAAAAAGGTTTTTGAAAAGCACAAGTCAGGAGATAGATACAAGAAAATTTCCAAGTCACTGAATATGCCTTGAAATACGGTTAAGTCAATCATCAAAAAATGGAAAGGATACAGATGAGCTGTAAATCTGCCGAGAGCAGGCCATCCTCAAAAACTAAGTGACCATGCAAGAAGAGAACTGGTGAGGGAGGCCACCAAGAGACCTATGACAACTCTGGAAGAGTTACAAGCTTCAGTAGTGGAGATGGGAGAGACTGTGTATACAACAGCTGTTGCCCGGGTGCTTCACCAGTTGCAGCTTTATCGGAGAGTGGCAAAGAGAAAACCACTGTTGAAAAAAACTCACATGAAATCTGGGCTAGAGTTTGCCAGAAGGCATGTGGGAGACTCTGAAGTCAGCTAGAATCAAATTTGAGCTTTTTGGCCATCAGACTTTACGCTATGTTTGGTGCAAGCCAAACACTGCACATCATCAAAAACATACCATCTCTCCTGTGAGGCATGGTGGTGGCTGCATCATGCTGTGGGGATCCTTCTCTGCAGCAGGCCCCGCAAGGCTTGCTAAGGTAGAGGGTAAAACGAATGCAGCAAAATACAGGGATATCCTGGAGGAAAACCTGATGCAGTTTGCAAGAGAACTGCGACTTAGGAGAAGATTTGTTTTCCAGCAAGACAATTACTCCAAGCAAAAAGCCAAAGCTACACAGGAATGGCTTAAAACAACAAAGTTAATGTCCTGGAGTGGCCAAATCAGAGTCCAGACCTCAATCCATTTGAGAATTTGTGACTCGACTTGAAAAGGGATGTTCACTCACAATCCCCATGCAATCTGACAGAGCTTGAGCAGTTTTGTAAAGAAGAATAGCGATAAATTGCTATGTCCAGATGTGCAAAGCTGATAGAGACCTATCCACACAGACTCAAAGCTGTAATTGCTGCCAAAGGTACATCTACTAAATACTGACTTGAAGAGGGTGAACACTTATGCAATCAATTATTTTTTGTTTTATAGTTGTAATTAATTTAGATCACTTTGTAGAGATCTGTTTTCACTTTGACATGAGAGTCTTTTTCTGTTGATCAGCGTCAAAAAAGCCAAATTAAATCCACTGTGATACAACGTTGAAAAACAATAAAACACAGAAACTTCCAAGAAGGAGAATACTTTTTATAGATAGACACTGTATCAATAATAGCATTACTGTTGGGGTCATGATACAAGGACACAAGTTGAGAACTATAAACAAAATAAAAAGCTATCATCTGGAAAATTCCTTTTGTGACAGCTGGGCTCAGTTTGTAAAATGTTTACCTCCTTATCTCTCAAGATCTCTAACATGAAACCTAAGGTGACATTTTACGGGCATTTGCAGAATGTTGTTCAAAACAGTTTGCTGTGTTGCCTTCCATAACAATAACCACTGTGATTCATTATTGGAAAATGCAATTATAACAAAGTAACTGCAAGTCCCCTTATTATTAAATAGCATATCCCTACAACGTTCTGCATATTGCATCCGACAATATTTAGGGCCTTTCCTACTTCATGCCCTTTATATAATCTACAGTGTTTCCCAACCTTTTTAAGCCCAACAAAACCCTAAAGCACCTTCATATTTCCCAACGCCCCTCTTACACACAATATACTTTCTGTCGCCCCAATAGTGTAAAAACATATCTACATGAGAAAAATGATTCTGCTTTAAATTTTTATTTGTCTTTAAACCTAGCTTACACAGTACCTGTACGCTGTACTGCAGCTTTGATTATCAATGTGATCCTTGAGCTTGATGGTTTTTAGCAAGAGTTGAAATATCTGGTTCAAGCTGTGACTGCAAAAGGTTTAAAGTCCCCACACGTAACAATATCTAAGTGGTTTCTGTTTTTTTTTGAAATGAGTATATGGTTCACTGCACTGAGCCTCTCTCAACAAGGTAGGAGGATGGGAATACAATGAACAGCAGTTTAGCTCTTTGCCAAAGACCAGGAAACTTTGTATGACAGTGTAGCCACATACCACAAAAGCTGACATTTTTGAAAAGCATGTTTGCTTCTTCATCATTCTGAATTTTGATAATTTCTTCTTGCAAGCTCTCTTCCTGTTCTTCCACCTTGCAAAGAAATGGGTTAATTACCCAGTCTGGAATATCCAGATTGTTCAAATCCTTGAATTGATTCTGAAAATCCTTCTTCAGTGACTGCAGGTATAAGCAGTACTCTTGCAAATCACGATCTGTGATAGAAAGTGTCACACTTTTCATGCAGTGAGAACATTCCACTCCCAATATTTTGTTTATATATTTCCAATTTTCTGATAAAAGTGGAAACTGCAATTTTGGCCTGGATTAAATTGAAAACCTCACCCTGATGTTTCATATTTAGAATGTTCATTTTGTCATACAGATCAACTAGGTATGCCACATCTCCCAGTAGAAGTTCAATCTTGTTTCCCAAGCTCTTGTTGATTTTGAGCAAAAATTCAACCACAGTATCAAAAAGATCAAAGAAATATTTTAAGCAGCAGCCTTTTGACAGCCAACACAGTTCAGTGTGGAGAAACAAGCATCCAACTCTTCATTGCCATCTTGGCATAACTGGCAAAATACTCTGCTATTTAATGGATGAACTATAATCTTGTTGATAGCAGATATTACAAGATATTGTATTATCTTGATTATTGGTGGGGAGGGGTGCGGTAAGCAGCACCCTAACTTGAGGCACGAGACCTGACCGACTGTGTCAACTCACTGCCATCGTCAACATCCGAGAGGCATTCCCCGTCTGTGTTCATTTTTAATTTTAATTTAGCCCCATTAATGAATGATAGGTATGTACTGTATGAGTCTGAAGGTGGTGAAGCCTTGAATTCTAATCCTACTAAGAAACAGAAACTACAGAAAGTGCGTCAATACAATGTTATATACCTGGAGTATGGTTTTATTCTGTTCCTGTCAGATCAGCAACACCCCATGTGTCTTATTTGTAATACTGTACTGTCTAATGAAGCCATGAAACCATCAAGATTGCAAGACGCTTCCATAAAAGGCATCCTGAAAAGGCATACAGACAAGCCTCCAACCCTAAGACAAGCCACCTCCAGGCCTCCAGTCTTGCTTTTAATATCCCCTTAAGTACCTTTACTGGCACTGACATTCTGCACTCATGAAAGTGCCCTTTTTTAGTAAGTCACCTAAAGGCAGTCAATGCTCACAATATTTGCAAATCTAAGTCAATGCCATAGAAACATAGAAAGTAGGAGGAAGACTAGGTCTTCAGCCCTTCAAAGCTGCTTCTCCAATTGACATGATCGTGGCTGATCTTAAATCCCATAAGCATATTTCTGCTCTCTCCTCACTCATTTTGTCTGTAAATTGATCTCTTTCCTTTGGTGGCACAGTGGTGCAGCTAGTAGAGCCACTGCCTCATAATGCCAGACACCCAGGTTCAATCCTGACCCCAGGTCTTGTCTGCGGGTGGAATTTGCACATTCTCCGTGCTGTGTGGGTTTCCCCAGGTGCTCTGATTTTCTCCCACATCCCAAAGGTGTACAAGCTGATTGTTTAATTGGCCACTGCATACTGTCCCTAGTATAGCTGAATAGTAGAATTTGGGGAGAATTAGAATATGGGAAGAATAAAATGGAATTAGTGTAGTGAGTGGCTGAGTGCTGAGCACTGACTCGATGGGCCAAAAGGCCCATTTCCATGCTATATAACTCTGTGACTCTAAATGTTTCATTGACGGGGCTTCTATTGCCTTCTTGCTGGAATGATGGAAGCCGAGAGCATCCTCTGGAGAAATCACAAGGCACTAAACTATGTACGTCAAAGTAGTGACCTCATTGAAACACAAAAAAGTTTGATGGGTCTTGACAGAATCAACATAGGGCTGATGTTTCCCTCTGGCTGTAATGTTGAGAATCAGGGTCACAGTGTCAACATAAGGGATTGGCCGTTCAAGGTAGAGTTAAGAATGTTGTTCACTCAGAGATGGTGATGGTTGGAATTCTATACCTGTGGATATCCAGTACATTCAAGAGGTAAAGTGATAGATTTTTATTTTTTAAAGAAATCAAAGGAAAATGGTACCGAAATAGATCACCTACGATCTTATTGAATGGCAAAGCAGGAATGAGGGGCTGAATGGCTGCTTCCTGTTCCCATTTCTTATGTTCTCCACAAAGAGCGAGTCAGTATTCCCAACTGGGGCTCTCAGGTGGAAGATTTGTTGGTTTTAAAGCATGTGACCACTTGTCTCTAAGCAGCTGTTAAAGTCAAAAATCTCCCTTTATCGCTAGCACTTTGGCTGTGGAGAAGGATCTGTAGACATCTGTTCTTCACAAGTATATAATTATAGTTTTAAAATAAAAACAGGAAATGTTGGAAATGCTCAGCAACATCTGTGGAGAGAGGAACAGAGTCAATTTTTCAGATGAAGGGTCATCTTACCCATTAATTGGGTTTTTCTTTCCACAGATGCTGTCTGACTTGCTGAAAGATTCTTTTTTTTTCTTTAATTCAACCTACCAGAACCCTGAAATGATAAGTCTTGTTTTTCTCTCACAAACATTTTATCCATTTACTGTCTGAGTCTGAGTCAGACTGGTATTAGTTTACACAGCTAATCCTATGTCACCTATTGCCAACATTTCTCATCTTACTTGATACCGAAGTGGCTAAAGTACAAAATGTCTGTATAGAGTTTGTATGTTCTTCCTGTTACTGTGTGGGTTTCCCTGAGGTGCTCTCATTTCCTTCTGCATCCCAAAGACATGCGGGTTGGTAGGTTCATTGTCCCTGAGGGTGTATGTGAATGGTAGAATCTGCGGACAGTAGATGGGAATATGGGGAGAATAAAATGGGTTAGTGTAAAAACTGGGTGGCTATGGCCTGCATGGACAGTGAGCTGAAGGGCCTCTTTCTGTGCTGTATCTCCATCTTTAAACTCATAAGTGACAATCTGAGGAAACAGGAAGTGCATTGGGAATTTCACAGCAATGGATCTTTTATGATTCTGACCCAAATGAAAGTCTAGGTACAACAATAATAACACAGACAATGACTTACTAGGATCCAGCATTGAAAACTTTACACTAGTTAATATCTTGCACCAGGTGATTAGGTTACCTACCGTAAAGAAGATCAATGATATGGTTCACTACCTCAAACCAACTCTATATCTCTTATTTTGCAAAATTCATGCAATCTTCTTACAATTAATGGAAAAAAAATGCAGAGTAAACCTTAAGAGCATAAGACAGAGGAACAGAATTAGGCCATTCAACCCTTCAAGTCTGCTCTACCATCCCACAATGGTTGATTTATTATCCCTCGCAGCTCCATTCTTTTGTCTTCCCGTAACCTTTGGCACCCTTACAAATCAGGAACCCATCAACCTCTGCTTTAAATATATCCAATAACTTGGCCTCCACAGCCGTCTATGGCAATGAATTCCACAGATTCATCACTCTCTAGTTAAAGAAATTCCTCATCTCTGTTCTAAACTGACACACTTATATTCTGAGGCTGTGCCCTCTGGTCCTAGACTCTCCCACTACAGGAAACATTCTCTCCATGTCCTCTTTATCTAGGTATTTCAATACTCAATAGATTTAAATGAGAACCCAATCAAACACTTCTCAAATGTTAACCATTTCATTCCTAGAATAATTTTCATGAATCTCCTGTGGACCCTCTCCAATGCAAGCACCTTGTTTCTTAGATAAGGACCCCAAAGCTGCTCAAAATAGACCAAGTGCAGTCTGACCAATGCCTTAAACAGCCTTAGCATTGCATCCTTGCTCTTATATTCTAGTCCTCTCAAAATCAATGCTCACATTGCATTTGTCTTCCTTACCATCAACTCAATCTGCAAGTTAACCTTTAGGGAATCCTGCATGAGGATTGGTAAGTCTCTTTACACCTCTGATTTCTGAATTTTCTCCCATTTAGAAAATAGTCTAAACTTTTATTCCTTCTACCATACACATGACAATACACTTCCTTCCACTGTAATCCATCTGCTACTTCCTTGCCCATTCTCGTAATCATTCTGTAGCCTCACTGCTTCTTCAACACTACCTGCTTTCCACCTATCTTCCTACCGTCTGCAAACATGGCCATAAAGCCATCAATTCCATCATCCAAATCATTGACATATAATGTGAAAAGCAGTTCCAAAATTGACCCCTGTGCAACACTAGTCACTGGCAGCAAATCAGAAAAAGTCCCCTTTATGCCTACTCTTTGCCTTTTGCCAGTCAGTTAATCTTTTATCCATGATAGTATCTATCCTGTCATACCACGGGCTCTTATCTTGTTTAGCAACCTCGTGTGCAGCACCTTGTCAAAGGCCTTCTGAAAATCTACATACACAACATCCACCAATTTTCCTTTGTACATCTTGTTTGTTATTTCCTCAAAGAATTCCAACAGATTTGTCAGGCAACATTCCCCTTAAGGAAACTATGCTGACTTTGGTCTATTTTATCATGTGCCGCAAAGTACCCCAAAACTTCATCCTTAATAACAGACTCCAACATCTCACCAACAACCACTGAGGTCAGGCTAACTGGCCTATAGTTTCCCATCCTTTAATTTCCTCTCTTCTTAAAGAGTGGAGTGATATTTGCAATTTTCCACTACTCTGGGAACCATTCCAGAACCTTGTGATTCTTGAATGATCATTATTAATGCCTCCACAATCTCTTCAGCTATCTCTTTCAGAACCCTAGGATGTAGTCCAAATGCTCCAGGTGACTTATCTACCTTCAGACCTTTCAGCTTCCCAAATATCTACATTCATTTCTGCCCCGATGCTCTTGAATCTCTGGCATTGTACTGGTGCCTTCCACAGTGAAGACTGATGCAAAATACTTATTCAGTTTGTCTGCCATTTCTTTATCCTCCATTACTACCTCTCTAGTGTCACTTTCCAGTGGGCCGATATCCACTTACACCTCTCTTTTACTCTTTATATATCAGAAACAACTTTTGGTATTATTGGCTAGCTTACCTTCAAATTTCATCTCTTCTCTCCTTGTGGCTTTTTTAGTTGTTTTCTGTTGGTTTTTAAAAGCTTCCCAATACTCTAACTTCTCATTAATGTTTGCTATATTATATGTCCCCTCCTTTGTTTTTATGCTGTCCTTGACTTCCCTTATCAGCCACAGTTGCCCCATCCTCCCTTTAAAAATACTTCATCTTTGGGATGTATCTATTCTGCGCCTTCTGAATTGCCCACAGAAACTCCAGCCACTGCTGTTCTGCCGTCATCCCTGCGAGTGTCCCATTCCAAACAACTTTGGCCGGCTCCTCTCTCATGTCTCTGTAATTCCCTTTACTCCACTGTAATACTGATACATCTGACTTTATCCTCTCCCTCTCAAACCATAGGGTGAATTCTAATATTATGATCACTGCTTCCTAAGGGTTCCTTTACCTTAAGCTTGCTAATCAAATCTGGTTCATTACACAACACCAAATCCAGAATTGCCATTCCTAAGTGGGCGCTATCACAAACTGCTCCAAAAAGACATCTTGAAGGCATTCGACAAATTCCTTCTCTTGAAATCCAGCACCAACCTGATTTTCCCAATCCACCTGCATATTGAGATCTCTCATGACTATTGCAACATTGCCCTTTTCACATGCCTTTCTATCTCCCGATATAACTTGCATCCCACATCCTGGCTACTATTCAGAGGCCTATATTTAATTCCCATCTGGGTCTTTTTACCCTTCCCGAAAGAATACTACATCTTTCAATCCTCTTTCTAAGGATTACTTTTTTTTAAACCAACAGAGCCACTCTAACCTATACAATGTATATCCTTGGATGTTAAGCTCCCAGCTATGATCTTTCAGCCACGACTCCGCGATGCCCGCACGTCATACCTGCCAATCTCTAAATGCGCAACAAGACCATTTACCCTATTCCGTATAGGGCGCGCATTCAAATATAACACCTTCAGTCGAGCATTAATCACCCTTTTCAACTTTGCCCCCATGTTACCGGAAGTTAAATTCCTATCCTTTTCTAAACTTTTTGTCTTTTTCAGTCTGGAGACTTTTGTAACCTCTCTTGCACTCTCCTCCGCTTTTACTTTATCCTCACTTTTCCAAACCATTGTACTATCAAGCCTTCTATTTAGTTTAAAGACACTTCATTTATCTCATCCCTCTGACTGCAATTTTGCCCATTATCTGCCTGTCCTTCCTCAGTCTCACTACACACTGCATCTACTTCTCTACTAACTGCCCAGTCCCCTGCCTTACCACTCCGGTTCCCATCCCCCTGCCAAATTAGTTTAAGCTTTCCCCAACAGCTCTAGCAAATTATGTATATATGTGTCTGTATTTATTCGTGTACCAAAGTATCGAATGCAACTATGGAAGAATTAACGACTAACGACTATGTTGATACGCTGTGCGAACATGTCGGTTACTAGGACCCTGCGGGCTCTTTCTGTGTGTATTTGATTACGCGGACTCTAAGACCCAGTGAGATGCCCAGGAGCCGGCCGCAGGAGGAAGTGATACAAGCACAAGAAAAAAAGATAAAAACTGCACAGCAATCACACGCACGCACGCTGATCCCCAAACTGCTGCGGGCCCTACATGAGGAGGTTTTACAGCCTGATCAGAGGAAGAAGCCAGGTTATATCACTCACCTGGCCATCCAGCTCATGCCCAGCCGGGCGCTGAGCGCTACGACCAGCCCGAAATGGCAAAGTTTGGTGGATTTCGCAGAGAGTCTGTTTCACCCCCTCTTCAGGCAGGTGGCTGAGACTAATGACGTCAGTCAGCTCTGACCTACAGCATCATCTGCATAAATTTGACTTTGTAAAGAAAGATTACCATCTACTCATTAACATGCAGCCATTGTACAGCATCCTCCGCTGCTCCACATCGCGACAACCTTCATAATTATGCAATTAAATGCCTCCATTTTTCCTTTTAACTTTGTAGTTCATCCATTAATATAGATATTCAAATTAATATTTTTTTAAAAATATGTAGAGAAAAAATCACAACCAAAATGTACATAAACTATATTTGGAAATTATATTAAATATTAATTAGAAAAACGTGTTAATATTGTCAGATTCATATTTGTATTTTAATTGATTACAGTTCTGTTATGTTCATTTACATGGAACCAGTATTGTTGTGAAATGTTTTATGCAAATATAATTTGATTTTAGATCAGTCCCTATGGTTAAATGGATTTTGGAAGAAATTAATCATTTGTATCAATTATCAATCATCATTTACATGTGTTTTCTGTTGAAAGTGCCACAAAAATGGCCTCTTCATTTTAATTAATTCTCAGGATTTGTGAAAGGGACTGACATTAAAAAAAATACAAATAGTCTTGAAAACACAGCCCTTCCCAATATGGGACCTTTGCAGACTTTCACAGAGAAACAGGTAGTTCCGTTTCTTTCAGCTTTTATTTTCCTTAAAGGACGAGATTTTCAGAGAGAAGATATTTTAAAAATGCAACAAGGAATCATTGGGAGAATATCTAAACCCAGGAACGTGTAACAGAATTGTAGAGAAAGTGTGTCTAAGTGACAGTTCCAGTGATTAAACTAGCTACTCCTGGTCAGTATCGGTGTGTGGTCTGTGCTGAACTTACTGTAAGCGAATTCATTCTCACCGCACTCCAATAACAGCTGGTGTGGAGACATCTGGAGCATTTGAGCAAAGATCGCCTAATTGTCAGACTTTTGCATCCTCCCTCGCTCCCCCCCCCCCCATGCACTTACTATATTTTAGACTCCCACGTGTAAAAAAACAATTTGGCAGAGTGGGTGGTGGATTCTTTTCCACCATTTTACACTTTTTTTTCCGCTGCTGCTTTTAATTCCTGCTGGGCTCGAGTTCCACACACAACTGACAACTTTCCTGTGCTCGGTTCGAGTGACGACCCTTCATGGCCCAAATACCATCCTCCATTAACGGGGTATCCCAGCACAACCAGAACTTGTGCTCACCCGGGGACCGACTGCATACTGTCCAACAGAGGTCGCTTCAAATTGAAGCGGAGTGAGAGCTCTGGTTAATGCGTCCTCTGTTCGCCTCACTGTTTCTGTCGCCTGATCGAAGGCGGTAAAGATCACAAATAGTATTTGTGACTTCCCCGGTCTTCATAGCTCAGTTTCATAGTGGGGGTGTACTTACCAACAGAAATAATTGAAGCAGCATGGTAGGTAAATCGTGTTAACTAAGCATTCGGAAGATGCGGGCTGAAGAGAGGATCAGTCTGAAAACACGAGAAATCATAAACGCTGCAAATATTCTGGGAAGATAGCATTGAGAAATGAAAATGCACAGAATATATGGAACCTTCGTCAATATCCCCTTTAGGCGAGTTAAAATGAGTTTATGCTTGGATCGAGTCGGGCATTTTTTTTTGTTTACGAATTGTAATGACTTTACTGGTGCCTCTGGTTTGGAGGAATTACACAGCCTGCGCTGAGGGGGGATGTGGATTAACCACGATCACCCAGAGATTCGGCAATTTAGTTGCTGTCTTTTGATACCGCAAACTCCTTCTAGCATCCAAGGACAATGCTTTACTCCCCTGATCTGAACCCTCTCACTCTCTCTCTCTGTGATCGGAAGTTATTCGATGATAGACGGTGGACTGTAAATCATTATTAGTCCGTGAGCCAGTAGGGTTGGTCGGTACCATCTGAGGGGAATATTGCTCATAGTGATTTTTGGCAAGGTATACATCTCTAGTGTTAGAAAATATGTGATAGCATTGCACCAGTGGTAGCTTTATGTGTGCTATCATGCATTTTATAACGCTGCCCTAAAATAAGCATTTCTGAAAAGTGGCCAATATAAAGTACAACATATATATTCAACCTAGTGGTATTTTGTCATCAGTGATCCCTCAACATTGAGATTTGTCACAATGATAGCTGAGTTCAACTATTTGTTTGTGCCGCTTTTGTTTAGAAAACAATCGAAACTGCAGGCGCTAGATTTTGGTACAACAGAAACGTTCGAAGAACTCAGCTAGTCCAGAAGCATCAGTGGAAGAGAAAACAGTCAACGTTTTGGTTCAGCGACTCTTCCTCGCAACTGGGGGGAAAATGTGGCCTCACGGTAAGTCAAGAGACATCAGTAGAGTGAACAGGTCGATGACCTTTCGAAACGTTTGCAGTTGGTAAAAGGTGCATGCCGAATAAACTGTCAGCAAGAAGTGGAACCTACTCCTAAATTGTAACTGCACGCTTTCTGGAGGTGAGCTAGAAGCCCAATTACATAGAAGGGGCTTTCATCACGTTTTTTTCAACAGTTACCGTTCTTAAGAACAAAATTCAGATACTGTACTAAGAACAACAACCAGTGCGTGCTGGGCACTAATTTTTCCAACTTAGTCCGTGAGCCAGGACCCCAAATTTGGGCCACCGGTACCATCTGGGGGGAATAATTCTTATAGTGATTTTTGGCAAGGTATACACCCCTAGTGCTAGAAAATATGTGATAGCATTGGTAGCTTTCTGTGTGTTATCACTCGATTTATAACCCCATGACAAAACACACTTTTCAAAACTATACATAGCACAGAATAAAGCATTCTACTTCAAACTGATGGTTCTCTCTTATTATTGATGCTTTGTCTTTCAAAATTGGTGGGAATATAGCTCAGACTATATGTTTTGCAGAAAAGTTGTTAAAATTAGCATCTCTACAAATGTCATCTATTACTGGCAGTGACAACACAGTGACTATACATTACACAAGATGTACTTCTGTTTTCGTGTTCTGTTTCACATTTATATCTTGTATATCACCATTTATACGTACATTTATATCACCTTTGCAGCAGGTGCTTTTTTCACCAGCAATGTTAATGTGATTTTTTTTCTGTTTCAGGTACTGTGGTGGTGGGATAGTCCTACACAAGAGAGGAGAGAGAAGAGTGGAGTAGATTTAGATCTCGAGTAGCTGAATCACTTTTCTTCAGAATGGAGAGACATAAGCACAAAGAATCTATTAAGAAGCAGTGTATCATACACCGGAAAACATCAAAAGAAGATGATGACCATTTAGTTAGTCCTTGAGACTATGAATCCTGGAAAACATTACTTGAAGCAGCCAAAGTGAGAAACTATGCCCCTATTTTAGATGTTGCTAAAAAAAACTTGGAGAAAGAGAAGTCCCAAGAATCTACTATCACCGAAGATGCAGAAGCCTCTTCACCATGAAGAGAGACTGAGATACTCTGAAAAGGAAAGTCAAGGAAAGCATTACTGATGAAGCTGGTGAGAATCCCTGTACATCAAAAAGGCCAAGTAGGAGATCTTCATCCAAAGCAGGAGATATGATCAAATCTGCATTTTTTGTAATAAGGTGAAATTTCTGAAGGGCTCCATGTCATGTAAAAAGCTTTTGGGGGCTAGGGTAACATTTTCTGCTGTACTGATGTTAATATGGAATATATACAAAAAGTGATTACTTATTTGAATTCCTGAATAAATTCTCTACAAATCCATGTGATTATATGTGTCCTAGGGTTTTTTATTGACTTTTCCAAAATAAAGAACAGACAAATATGTTTCTAAAAATGAAATGATTCACTCTCCTGAAATTGGGCACTGTACTGCGAGTGCCACCAATGACATAGTTTTCAAGTAGAATTTTATAGCAACATTTGATGAAAAGTGCTTGAACTCAGCTATCATTGTGACAAATGTCAATGTTGAGGGATCACTGATGACAAAATACCACTAGGTTGAATATATATATATATATATATATATATATTGAAGAAGAAGGGGGTGAGGGGTCACTCCCTCCAACAAGCAGTCAAGTCCTTGTCAAATGCAGCAGAAGAAAGCAGCAACTGGATTTGGATTAAAAGGAAAGACAACAACTGGTATGGAACTGAGGGGGTGTATCTGGGACGCCAGGTAGCACCGTTGAGCCCTCTGGAGACGTCATGGGCTTATCAACGAAACGTCAAAGAAGGAGGGTGCCCACTTGATGACCCCGATGACGTACCTACCCTCCCTCCTTGTCACCACTCCAAGGTCACTGCCAACACCGAGTGCCAACTTACCATAGGAATTGAAACATCAAGTCCTAGTAGCTCTACTAATGTTGTACTTTATATTGGCCACTTTTCAGAAATGCTTATTTTAGGGTAGTGTTATAAAATGCATGATAGCACACATAAAGCTACCACTGGTGCAATGCTATCACATATTTTCTAACACTAGAGCTGTATACTTTGCCAAAAATCACTATGAGCATTATCCCCCTCAGATGGTACCGAGCAACCCTACTGGCTCACGGACAAACTGGGGACACTAGTGTGAATGAATTGGAAAAGGTGGGCAGAGGAGTTTGGCTCGAGAAACATGAACAGAAAGTATTGCAGGAATCTTTCTGGATGATAGCACAGGAAGCAAGGTATCTGGTGGCCTGTCCAGAGTGTTGTGGAGCTGCTCTGTGAGTATCCTTACCTTCCTGCGGAAGCCAAGGCAGCGAGCAGTCGGAACCTCAGCTGAGCTGGCCCCTTCCCTATTCTAGCGTGCTGCCCTAGCTACTGACTCCTAACCCAGTAGAATGTGAGGATTAAGCCAGAACCCACTGGCCCATCCAACTAAGTGCCTCTGAGACATGAACACTGCCTTCATGTATTACTTTCTCCCAGAAGAGTCCGTTTCATCAATGCTGTAACCAGCCAGCAGAAGATACACAGTAGCTTGGGATCTTATTATTATTTATTCATTCACATGAATGCCGACATTTACTCTATCGGCCATCTCTAATTGTTCCTCAACTAAGGAGACAGTTAAGAGTCAATCAGAGAGACTGTCATGTGTATTATCTATAAAATATTCTGAAGCTATTGCTACAGAAGACTATTAGCACCTCCCAAACCTGCCACCCTTAACATCAAAAAGGCACAGGTGCAAGAGAACACCATCCCCTACAGGTTCCCCTTCAAGTTGCATAGTATTCTGGGGCAATAAATTTTGCTGGTGACTACGAGGTCACAGAAAAATTAACATTAAAAAAATTCACAACTCTGGAGTTACATATGTAATCAACTTCTGGCAGGTTCCCCTCCCTGGTTTTAGAAATTAGTTTTGGTCAAGATCAGCTTTCAATTCCAAATTTATTTAATTTCAGTCCCCCACCTGCTGGAGTGTAATTCAATGGCTCTGCATATATGGATCAAAACATTAGTAGTTCCTAATCCATTGCACCCATTGAAGCTCAATAATTTTCCCCTGTTCGTCATTGACAGCTACTTAGATCACATGGTTCAGAATCAGAATCAGGTTTATTATCACCAGCATGTGTCATGAAATTTGTTAACTTAGGAGCAGCAATACAATACATTGCATGATTATATAGAAACTAATTAATTAAAGTACGTACACACACACACATATATATGTATATATAGGCATATTGAATAGATTAAAATCATGCAAAAACAGAAATAATTATTATTTTAAAAAGGGAGGTAGTGTCCAAAGCTTCAATGTCCATTCAGGAATCGTATGGCAGAGGGAAAGAAGCTGTTCCTGAATCGTTGAGTGTGTGTCTTCAGTATCTCCTACCTGATGGTAACAGTGAGAAAAGGGCATGCCCCGGGTGCTGGGGGTCCTTAATAATGGAAGTCACCTTTCTGAGGCACTGCTCCCTGAAGGTGTCTTGGATACTACGGAGGCTAGTACCCAAGATGGAGCTGACTAATTTTACAACTTTCTGTAGCTTCTCTTGGTCCTGTGCAGTAGCACCCTACCCCTCATCCCCCACACCAGACAGTGATGCAGCCTGTCAGAATCCTCTCCACTGTATATCTATAGAAGTTTTTGAGTGTTTTAGTTGACAAACCAAATCTCTTCAAACTCCTAAAGCCATTGTTTTGCCTTCTTTATAGCTGCATCGGTATGTTGGGATCAGGTTAGATCCTCAGATTTTGACACCCAGGAACTTGAAATTTCTCATTCTCTCCACTTCTGATCCCTCTATGAGGATTGGTATGTGTTCTCTCATTTTACCCTTCTTGAAGTCCACAATCAGCTGTTTCATCTTACTGACATGGAGTGCCAGGTTGTTGCTGTGACACCACTCCACTAGTTGGCATAGCTTGCTCCTGTACGTCCTTTCATCACTATCTGAGATTCTACCATCAATGGTTGAATCATCAGCCAATTTATAGATGGTATTTGAGCTATGCCTAGCCACACAGTCATGGGAATAAAGAGTGTAGAGCAGTGGGCTAAGCACACACCCCTGAGGTGCAGAAGTGTTGATCGTCAGAGAGGAGGAAATATTATCACCAATCCGCACAGATTGTGGTCTTCTGGTTAGAAAGTCAAGGATCTATTTGCAGAGGGAGGTACAGTGGCCCAGGTTCTGTAGCTCATCAATCAGGAGTTCATTCTAACCATGATCAACTTCTCAAAGCATTTCATCACTGTAGATGTGAGTGCTACCGGGCAATAGTCATTAAGGCAGCTCACACTATTCTTCTTCGGCACTGGTAAAATTGTTGTCTTTTTGAAGCAAGTGTGAACTTCTGACCGTAGCAGTGAGAGGTTGAAAATGTCTTTGAATACTCCTGCCAGTCGGTTGGCACAGGTTTTCAGAGCCTTACCAGGTACTCCATCGGGACCTTCCACCCTCCTTAAAGACAGCCCAACATCGGCCTCCAAGACAGAGATCACAGGGTTACCGGGTGCAGCAGGGATCTTCACAGCTGTTGTTATGTTCTCTCTTTCAAAGTGGGCATAGAAGGCATTGACTTCATCTGGTTTATGGCTAAATTCACTGTGCCAACTCAATTTCAAAGTAAAATTATCATCAACCTAAATATATGTTATCTTGAGATTCATAGAATGTATGAAAATCTATACATAAACCAAAGACTGACAAACAACCAATGTGTAAATGAAGACAAATTGTGCAAACAAAAAACAATAATACTGAGAACATATTGTAGAGTCCTTCCTGTATGTTTTGATGTACATGTGATAAATAAAGCTAATTTTTATCATTAAAAATTGTTTTAAAAATACTGAGAACATGAGTTGTAAAGTGTTCTTGAAAGTGAGTGGGTAGGTTGTAGAATCAGTTCAGAGTTTTGGTGAGTGAATCATCAATGCTGTTTCAGAAAACTGATGTTGGTTGT
Organism: Mobula hypostoma; assembly: GCF_963921235.1. Lineage (NCBI taxonomy): Eukaryota > Metazoa > Chordata > Chondrichthyes > Myliobatiformes > Myliobatidae > Mobula > Mobula hypostoma. Next base: position 11,691,585 of record NC_086128.1, on the reverse strand, counting down.
GTAATAACTTCCTGAATCTGGAGACGTGAGACCTTAGGCTCCTGTACCTCCTCTCCGATGGTAATAGTAGGAAGAGAGCCATGGGCTGGATGTTGTGGGTCCTTCATGAGTGGTTTCCTGTGGCAGCGCTCCATGTAAATAATGGAGAGGGCTTTTCCTGTGATCGACTGGGTTGTATCCACCACTTTTGATTGATTTTTCTGTTCCTGGACATTCTAGATCAGGATGCAACCAGTTAAGATATTCTCCACTGTGAACCATAGATGTTTGTCAAAGTTTTAGGTGACACGCTGAATCTGTGCAAACTTCTGTGAAGGTAGAGGTTCTAGTCCCAGGACAGATTTTGTGAAATGATAATACCAAGGACCCTCTCCGCCTCTGATCCCCTCATGAGGAATGGCTCATAGTCCTTCAGTTTCTTCCTCCTGTAGTCAACATTCAGCTTTTTGGTTTTGCTAACGTTGAGTGAGATGTTGTTGTTGTGGCACCACTCAGCCATATTTTCAAACTCCATCCTACATGCTGATTCCTCACCACCTTTGATTCAGCCAACAACAGTAGTGCCGTCAGCAAACTTAGATATGGCATTGGAACTGTACTTACCCTCACGGTCATCAGTATAAAGAGAGTAGAGTAGGGGACTAAGCACACAGCCCTGTGGTACTGTCATGGTCCGGTCCGTGAAGTCCGTATTCCGGTTCACGGTCCGGTCCATCGACCCTTGCTCCAGGTTTTCCTGTCTACCCTGTTTCTGTTCTTGTTGACCTCTAATTGAGGCAGCTGATGCTCGTTGGGGTTGGCTGCATAAATACCTTCAGAGACCAGGGCATGGCTGCTGGATTGTTCTTGTCCTTGTATCCCTTCCTCTGCTTTCTGTTTCCTTGCCTGAAACCCTGCCTTGTCTTGCCTGTAACTCTCGCCTCGCCTGAAGTTCTCGTCTCACCTTGCTTTGCCAGAAGCCCTGCCTTGTCTTGCTGGTAACTCTCGCCCCACCTGAAGTTCTCGTCTCGCCTTGCATTGCCTGAAGCCTTGCCTTGTCTTGCTGGTAACTCTTGCCTCGTCTCGCCTGCAGTCTTGTCCTGGAGCCACCCTGTACCTAGCTCCCTTCCTATCCCTTGCCTCTGCCCAGGTAAGCCAGGCCGTGTTGCCGTTACCTGCGGTTGGTTCTGTCCCTTCCTGTCCCATGCCTCCATCGGGTGCTGATCCGCGCCCTTCCCAGGAGGAGCCTGCCTTGTCTCAAGCCTGAAGACTCCAGCCTCCTGCCTCGTCTCAAGCCTGAATACTCCAGGCTCCTGCCTAGTACTTCAGTGTCTGTGTCTTGCACTTGGGTCTGTCCCCAGCCACCTCCGTATGACAGGTACACTTGTGCTGATGGAGATTGTGAAGGTGTTGTTGCTAATCTGTCCTGACTGGGGTCTGCAAGTGAGGAAGTTGAGGATTCAGTTGCACAAGGATGTATTGAGGCCCAGGTCTTGGAGCATAGTGATGAGTTTTGAGAGGATGATGATAGTGTTGAATGCTGAGCTGTAGTCAATGAAGAACATCCTGATGTATGCATCTTCACTGTCCAGGCGTTCCAGGGTTGAGTGAAGGGCCAATGAAATAGCATCTACTGTGGACCATTTTTTGTTTCACTCAATGTATTGGAACAGGTAGGACAGTAGTGTAGCAGTTCAAGACTGGATTAATAACACTCCCTGAGTGGGTGATAAAAGTAGAGACTCTCACAACAATTAAGAAGTATCAAGATGAGTACTTGAATCACCAGTGCATAGAAGGTTATGGATCAAATAGGATTAGTAATTGACTAGACAACGGGGTGACCCGTTGGGGCACCCTTTGAGAGAAGGGTAGTGCAGTCTGATGTGACCAGAATGAACATTAAATTTTCCTGAATGCTATTGGTATCGCTTTGCTTTGGAAACTGAAGTAGTAAACCTCAGTTTATTAAAGAAGAACGACACGTAGCAAAGCAAATACAGCTCCTCCTCGTTTAAAGAAGGGACACTTTTGATGGCATCATTTCTGGTTTATCTGCCACCCTTGTGCCTCTCGTTGTCATTCTGGAGACGTGCAGCCCTTTCATATCCCGTCTCTTCATCTCTTCTGCTGTTTGTGGTTTGTCTGTGATCCTGGAGACGTGCATTCCTCTCCTCCTCTGTCTCTTCTTCTCTCATCTTTTTTTATCCTGACTCTTTGGTCCTGGAGTTGTGCGGCCCTGGCCTCATCTGATTCTTGTTCTCGCCCTCTCCTTGCTGCTTCCCGACGATGTTTGGCGTCATCTCTTGACCATAATGTCCACCTTCCCTTTTCACGCAGCATAATTGGGCTGACTATTTTTTTTACCCTAATGCTGGATAGAAGATACGAAGCAGTAACACCAAAGGATGCTGATTATTCTTGATGATGTGGTTGACGCTGTCCTAAATGGATGTGATATAGTTATCGCTGTCCTTTGACTGCAGCAAAGGGTTTTATGAGTATCTGGAAGTACGTCATTACAATAAGATTTAATTATCTCTTATTGATGGGAGGCAGTTAGATCTGTCCCAATCCTGCACATGCTAATGGTGATTAGCAGAATGTGACCCCTCGAAATAGAGCTGTTCTGCCCTTTTGCTCCGGTAGGTGTCGCTGCTGAGGCTGGCCATGTGCATGCGTCGGGCTGTTGCGTCCCGATTTCCATGATGGGTGATCAGCTCACGGGTGAAAGGGAGCCTGTTGATCTGTGGTGAATAAGCAATTTTATACGAATATATAACCCTGAACTTTGCCTGCATTCTGTAAGTTAGCGCATTTTAATTCGATTTAGCCAAAAAAAGTGCCGCTGTAATGCACCGTTTGCGCTAATTGGAGGTGACAAACAGACAGACCGAGCATGAGAGTTTTAGTATTATATAGATATATTTTCCATAGAAGGCTATGGATCAAATAGGATTAGTAATTGATGATCAGCATGGACAAAGTGGGCCAATGGGCCTGTTTCTGTGCCGAATGACTCTATGAACCAAACACACTCGTCTAGCAGAATCTGAGGAATTTAAATACAATTAATTTTTTAAACTCCAGAACAATAAAAAAAAGACTGGTGTCTGTAATTTGGAATGATGAAACTTGCTTAAAACCACATTAATAAAACTTGGACTCCTCCATCCTTGTAAGTTACCTTTACCACCTGCCCTCTATCTTCAACCTCCCTTTAATCATTAAGTCCTTAAAGCCCCTCCCCATCTTCAGCTTCCCTTTAATCCTTAAGGACTCCCAAAGGTGTACTTCTGACAGAAATCTTGGGTTGAATCTCACCAACTGGGCTTCCATTCCTGTCCGAGTATAAAATCAGCTCTGACTAAAGTCACTCATGGTAACCTGCAGTTGTGAGATAAGTAAAAGGTCCTGCCCTGTCCCTTTCAAGCTGCCAGTCATTAAGCAGAATGGAATGGCATGTAGAGTTACACGATACGGCAGTGGGTCATTTTGCCCACTCAGTCTGTGCTGACCATCAACCATCCATCGTCACTAACCCTACACTAATATCATTTTATTCTCCCATAGCTCTCCTGAGACTCTACGACTCAGTGACCAACTTTCCTACCAAGCCACACACCTTTGGCATACAAGGAGGAACTGGAGCAGCCAGGGGAAGACCATATGATCATGGGGAGATCCCTTTGGCCCATCTAGACCATGCCAAAACCATTTAGGTTTTGGGTGAAGAGTGAAGAGACAATTTTGAACAAGGTTGGAGGCAACATTGGATGCACGGCAAATCTGGCAGGGTCTGCAAGACATTACTTCCTACAAAGTGAAACCCAATAGCATGAATGGCAGCGATGCTTCACTACCAGATCAACTGAACGCCTTCTATGCACGCTTTGAAAGGGAGAATACAACTACAGCTGTGAAGATCCCTGTTGCACCCTGTGACCCTGTGATCTCTGTCTTGGAGGCTGATGTTAGGCTGTCTTTAAAGAGAATGAACCCTCACAAGGCAGAAGGTCCTGATGGAGTACCTGGTAAGGCTCTGAAAACCTGTGCCAACCAACTGGCTGGAGTATTCAAGGACATTTTCAACCTCTCACTGTCAAGGGCAGAAGTTCCCACTTGCTTCAAAAAGGCAACAATTATACCAGTGCCTAAGAAAAATAATGTGAGCTGCCTTAATGACTATCGCCCAGTAGCACTCACATCAACAGCGATGAAATGCTTTGAGTGGTTGGTTATGACTAGACTGAACTCCTGCCTCAGCAAGGACCTGGATCCATTGCAATTTGTCTATCACCACAATAGGTCAATGACAGATGCAATCTCAATGGCTCCTCACACGCTTTCGACCACCTGGACAACAAAATCACCCACGTCAGGATGCTGTTTATCGACTATAGCTCAGCATTTAATACCATCATTCCCACTATCTTGATTGAGAAGTTGCAGAACCTGGGCCTCTGTACCTCCCTCTGCAAATGGATCCTCGACTTCCTAACTGGAAGACCACAATCTGTGCAGATTGGTGATAACATCTCCTCCTTGCTGACGATCAACACTGGTGCACCTCAGGGGCATGAGCTTAGCCCATTGCTCTACTCTCTCTATAACTATAACTGTGTGACTAGGCATAGCTCAAATACCATCTATAAACTTGCTGACGATACAGCCATTGTTAGTAGAATCTCAGGTGGTGACAAGAGGGCGTACAGGAGTGAGATATGCCAACTAGTGGAATGGTGCCACAGCAACAACCTGGCACTCAGTGTCAGTAAGACGAAAGAGCTGATTGTGGACTTCAGGAAGGGTAAGACGAAGGATCACATACCAATCCTCATAGAGGGATCAGAAGTGGAGAGAGTGAGCAGTTTCAAGTTCCTGGGTGTCAAGATCTCTGAGGATCTTTCCTGGTCCTAACATACCGATGCAGTTATAAAGAAGGCAAGACAGCGGCTATACTTTATTAGGAGTTTGAAGAGATTTGGCATGTCAACCAATACACTCAGAAACTTCTATAGATGTACCATGGAGAACATTCTGCAGGGGCATCACTGTCTGGTATGGAGGGGCTATTGCACAAAACCAAAAGAAGCTGCAGAGGGTTGTAAATCTAGTCAGCTCCATCTCGGGTACTAGCCTACAAAGTACCCAGGACATCTTTCAGGGAGCAGTGTCTCAGGAAGGCAACGTCCATTATTAAGGACCTCCAGCACCCAGGGCCTGCCCTTTTCTCAATGTTACCATCAGGTAGGAGGTACAGAAGCCTGAAGGCACACACTCAGTGATTCAGGAACAGATTCTTCCCCTCTCCCATCCAATTCCTAAATGGACATTGAATCCTTGAACACTACCTCACTTTCGTAATATATATTATTTCTGTTTTTGCACGATTTTAAATCTATTCAATGTATGTCTACTGTAATTTATTTATTATTATAGATTTTATTTTTTCTTCTATTTTATGTATTGCATTGAACTGCTGCTGCTAATTTAACAAATTTCATGATACATGCCAGTGATAATAAAACTGATTCTGATTCTGATTAAATATTTTTCACTTAACATTGCTAAAGTTCATTCCTTTTATTGCCTGTGGAAACTGCCTATTGCTTTATCAGTTGAATGGCTGTCTTAACTAGTTTCAAGTAAATAAGCAACCAACAAACCTGATATAGTGCCCCCAGTAACCCATTGTTCTACTTCATAATGAAACATCTATGCCAATCGCACTTCAAACAACATATTAATAAAAATTGCACAGATTATACTAATTTAACTGTAAAGAATTTTGATTTAAAAGGGATATAAGTAAAGACCAAAAAAATTAACTGTATAATAACATTTAACCTTAAATAAGTTTGGTGTAGAGTTCCTGGTGACCATTTAAACCAATGGTTTACTATTGCAATAACGGTATTGTTTGAGTCTCAGTGTTTCAAATTTCACATTTATAATTACTGAAATAACTTACTTGGCCCCTTTGTAACAAAATGTGTTGTTTCTATAGTGAAGGAGCCCAGCACAGAGCTTGACTTTTGGTGTACTTTTCATACTTTGTATTCTGGTTCAGCGCATACTTTATTATTGTGAGATGACTGATCGCTGTTTTTAAAAAAAACTTTTCCATGCGCACAAACAGATGAGTAAACTTCATATATTCAAAATTTCTTCTGTTTACCCCTCAGAGATTCCAGGCATAGTCCAGGGGATACATATAGCAAAGATTAGAACAGTTGTTTTAGCATCGTCCATTCTAAATAATTCACCATTTGGAGTAATTATCAAATAGGTTTATTTTGATTTATTTTAGGTAGTTTTCATTGCTTAGTTTAGTTTAATTAGCATATTTCTTTATCTAATGAGTCCGTTTTTATAAGGTTATTCAATTACTAGGTCATTTTACCCTTGTCCTCTTATTTATTAATATTCTTTTAAGCTTTGTACTTCCTTTGTTAAATGTTAAGATATTTAATAATCAAATGCCAAGTTCCTTAGTTCCAACTCTCCACTGCTACTCATCCAATTCCCATTCTTACCACAATGCTCACTCAGTTGGGCTTGCTGAATGAGAACTGCATTCTTCCACTATTGCGCCCTTTAAATACGTTTCATCCACAAAATTTGTTCTGCACAGCTCCATCAAACCCTTGTCAGACAGCTACTAATTAATGCCCAATGACATACTTACAACTCACCACAGTTTAAAACTAAAAACTAAGCTCATTCTAAAAATGTTTTTATCAGAATATTTACCATTATTCCTATATTTCCTAGCTGTGGATTCTGCTTAAGAGGCCTTTGATATTAATCAGACTATTGAAGCCCATTGATAAACTCTGTAAGTTCTATACCCAGTTGCTTTTAGGCCAGATCAGACAGCCATCTTCACTCTGGTACACAAGGTGTGTATAGCAACAGTTACAACTACCCAGCCAGAAGGTTCAACTGCCCATAGGTAATTGCCACTTGGCCCCAGTTAGCTACAGTGCAACATATTTTACCAGGATGCCTCCTGGATGACAGTGCATGTCTTATGAGGATAGGTTGAGCGAGCTAGTGCTTTTCTTTCTGGAGCAAAGAAGAACGAGAGGTGACTTGATAGAGGTTTGAAAAAAGTTCAAAGTAAATTTATTATTGAAGTACAGATGTCACCTTATACAACCCTGAGTTTCATTCATTTGTGAGCATACTCACTAAATCCAATAAGCATAATTAATGGAGGGCCACAGCAGTAGCACAGACGACTAGTGTGCGAAAGACAGCGAACGGTGCAAGTACGAAAACAAAGGAAAATAGAAACAATAAGCAATAAGTATCAAGAACATGAGATAGAGTCCTTGAAAGTGAGCCCATAGGTTGTGGGGACAGTTCAGTGATAAGGCAAGTGAAGTTGAGTGAAGCTATTCACTCTGATTCAGGAGCCTGATGGTTGAGGGGTAATAACTGTTCCTGAACCTGGTGGTGTGGGTCCTGAGGCACCTGTACCTCCTTCCTGATGGCAACAGTGAGAAGAGAGCATGGCCTGGGTGGTGGGGTCCCTGATGATGGATGCTGCTTTCCTGTGACAGCACTCTGTGTAGATGTGCTCAATGGTGGGGAAGGCTTTACCAAAGATGAACTGAGCTATATCTGCTACTTTCTGTAGGATTTTCTGTTCAGGGGCAGTGGTGTTTCCATACCAGACTGTGATGCAGCCAGTCAGTATATGCTCCACTACACAACTACAAAAGTTGGTTAAAGTTTTAGATGTCATGCTGAATCTTTGCAAACCCTAAGGAAGGAGAGGCGCTGAGGTGCTTTCTTCATAATTGCACTTAACGTGCTGGGCCCAGAACAGGTCCTCAGAAATGATAACACCGAGGAATTTAAAGATGATAGGAGGCATTGATAGAATGAGCCAGCACCTTTTTCTTAGGGCAGAAATGGTAAGTACGAGGCGAGCAAAATGTTAAGGTGATTGAAGGAAAGGATGGGGGGGGATGTCAGAGGTAGACGCTTTTACACAGAGTGGCGCAATGCGCTGCCACGGGTGATGGTAGAGGCAGATACGCTAGAGACATTTAAAAACTCATTGATAAGCACATAGATGAAGGAAAAATGGAGGCCTAGTGGAGGGAAGGATTAGATTGATCTTGGATTGGGCCGAAGTGTCTGTTCTGTGCTGTTTTGTTCTATGTTACTGGAAAAGTTAGTGGAAAGTTAAGAGGATCGGGAAGCTTTTAAAAACCAACAGAAGGCAACAAAAAAGTTATTAAGAAGGTAAAGATGGAATACAAAAGTAAGCTAGCCAATAATACTAAAGAGAGTACCAAAAGTTTCTTCAGATACATAAAGTGTAAAAGAGAGATGAGAGTGGATATCGGACTGCTGGAAGACAATGTTGGAGAGGTAGTAATGGGGAACAAGCCGTGGGGAGTGCTGGTGCTCGGCATGATGAAGTTAGAGATGTTGCTGCCAACACGGACTGACTGTGGCCTCTCTGTCAAGAAGTCTAAAATCTAGTTACAGAGAGAGGTGTTGAGACCCAAAAAGGACAGATTACCCACCAGCTTCTGAGGAGTTATCATATTTAACGGTGAGTTTAAGTTGATAAACAGCATCCTGGCGGAGGAGGCGCCATTTTCCACATGGGACAGGATGGAGTGGAGAGCAAGAGGCACCGATTTGAATGATAAGCAAAAGGGAAAGGGTCCACTGTGGCAGGAAGATGGGATTTAATCTGATCCATAACCAGCTGCTCAAAGAACTTCATTATTGTTGAGGTCTGTGCAACTGGATGGCCGTCATTAAGGCAGATTACCGTCACCTTCTTTGGCACCGGGATGATGGTGGCTGCTTTGAAGCCCGCAGGAACAGTAGACTGTTCCAGGGAGATATTGAAGATGTCAGAACTTCTGTTAACTGGGCTGCACAGTTAATACAAGAGTAAATGATACCATGGCCAATATTAGCTAATCTCAACCAGGTTGGAGTAAACTGAAATCTACAAGTTTCCATTCCATGCAGTAGTTCAGACACACTCAGTTCCAAACAGTACTGAGATGCAGATCACACACATTTCAATGAAGCATTTAATTGTGCTTACATGTGCCCTTTACAAGCTGATGTTACATATCCAACCCTCCTCAACTCCAACCCCCCTCCCCATCTCCAAAGTTGCAGAATGTTTTTTTTGCCTTGGAAATTTGTGCCCCCCACCTCCCCAAAACTCTCCAATTCAGCCAGGAGATGGAGCTAATGTGCTTAATAAAAGCAATATGCTGAACATTTAAAATCAATGTAGACAATGCTGGAGTTGCCCAGGCAGCAATGTTTGGAAGAGAAACAGTGTATGTTTCAAGTCATTGACCTGATGAGATTTAGCATATGTTGATTCTATTGGTGTACTTTAAATTCGGCCACAGGTAAATAATTTCACTGTTCAATTATAACCAGATTACCAAAATGCTTTTGTCTCCTTCGAACAGAATGAGCAGCACTGGGAAAGAGAAAATGAGGCTGGGGACAATGCATAAAATTAACGTTGCACACAAGAATTTCATTCCAGATTCCCATTGTGATCCCAAATACAAAATAAATTAATGATTTTTTCACCACTGATGATGACAAGTAAACAAAAACAGGAGTACTCAAATTGCAATGGGGAGAGAAACATGCTAATCTTGACCCAGTATTTCGCCTTACCCTTGCTGTATGACATACTGAGCACCATAAACATTCACTGTATTTTATTTTGCTCCAATTACGGTTAATTTCTGGTAATCTTACCTTCAGGATTTTTAATACCCCAACCCATATTTAACTCATTTTTAAAAAAAATCTTACACAGTATAGTAATAATTTTTCCAGTAAACCTGGTGAATAAAGGGAACTTGGAAAACGGGGCCAAGTCTGCTCAAAGTGGAGAGGGAGCGTTTGGTCTTGAGAACTTCAAATCTATACACAGGGAGCACACAGAGGACCATGTAGAAACAATGGAAGGAGTGAACTACCTCACAGACTACCATTTTACTTTTCTACAGAAGAGGATCTGGTTTCCACATTGTCCTCACCTGTCACCTCAGAACCCACATAACTGGAATGGAAGCAAATTATCCTTGATTTTCAGGAAGATGCTGACTGAATGTCTGTGTTGGACTACCATTTGCTTAAAAAGAGAGATATAAGAAACTGCAGATGCTGGAATATAGAGGGAAAACAAACTGCTGGAAGAACTCAGCAGGTCAAGCAGTATCAGTGGAAGGAAATGGATAGTCAATGTTTCCGGTTGAGGCCCTCGATCAGGACTGAAAGAGTAGAGGGGAGATGGCATAAAGAGGTAAGGGGGAGGGGTAATGCAGGGCTTGGCAAATGATAGGCAGAGCCGGGTGGGTTGGAGGATAATGAGGGAGGAGAAAGACGCTGGTTAATGGGCAGTTGGGGAAGGGGGTTTGAAAAGAAGGAAATAAGAGAACCTAGTGAGAGAAAGTAACACAGAGGGTGTGGGCTACCTGAAATTGAAAAATTCAGTGTTTACAGTACATGACTGGGTTGTACACTACCCAAGTGGAATATGAGTTTGCCTTTGGCCTCTCTGTGGCAATGAAGATGGCTGAGAATAGGCAGGTCAGTGTGGTAATGAGAGCTGAAATGGCATGAAGCTCAAGATAACACTGGGCAGGCTCCTTCTCCTCCTCCTTCACCACTATCCCAGGACATAAACAGTCCTTCTAGGTGAGGCAGTGATTCACGTGCACCTTTTCCAACCTTGCTATTGCACTCAGTGCTTGAAATATGTCCTCCTCTACAATGGTGAACACTGAATTAATCCAAATACAGATTAAGCGAATGCTTTGACAGAGCTCCTGTGCTCTGTCCACAATTGCTATCTTAAGCTATTTTGATTTAGTGACATTTTCAGATACTTAAAAAGAAGGAAAGATTAATTTTTTCAATAACTAAGAGAAATCACCTGAAATGAAGGGAAAAAATCGTCATATATTCAAAGATGAGAAAATCTGCAAAAAATCAAACACACAAAATGCTGGAGGAACTCAGCAGGCCAGACAGTATCTATGGAAAAGAGTAAACAGTCGACGTTTTGTGCCGACACCCTTCATCAGGACTGGGAAGGAAGGGGAGAAGTTAGAGCAAGAAGGTGGTGGGAGGAGAGGAAGAAGTACAAGGTGATAGGTGAAAGGTGAAACCAGGAGAGGGGGATGGGGTAAAGAACTGGGAAGTTGACTGGTGAAAGAGGTAAAGAGCTGGAGAAGGGAGAACCTAATAGGAGAGGACAGAAGACCATGGAAGAAAGGGAAGGGGGAGGAGCACCAGAGGGAGGTATGGGCAGGTAAGGAGATAAGGTGAAAGAGGGAAATGGGAATGGAGAATGGTGAAGGGGGTGGGGGAGGGGCAATTACCAGAAGTTTGAAAAATCGATGTTCATGCCTTCAGGATGGATGCTACCCAGATGGAATATAAGGTGTTGCTTCTCTAACCTGAGTGTGGCCTCATTGTGGCAGTAGAGGAAGCCATGGACTGACATGTCAGAATGGGAATGGGAAGTAGAAATGAAATGGGTGGCCACTGGGAGATCCCGTTTTTTCTGATGAACATAGGTGCTCAGCAAAGCAGTCTCCCAATCTATGTCAGGTCTCCATAAGACCATAAGATATAGGAGCAGAATTAGGCCATCTGGCCCATCAAGTCTGCTCCGCCATTTAATTATGGCTGATCCTTTTTTTTTCCCCTCCTCAACCCCAGTTCCAGGCCTTCTCCCTGTCACCTTTGATACCAAGTCCAATCAAGAACCTATCACTCTCTCCCTTAAATACACCCAATGACCTGGCCTCCACAGCTGCCTGTGGTAATAAATTCCACAAATTCACCACCCTCTGCCCTCTTGTCTTAGCCTCCCCCACCATGGGAAACATCCTTTCCACATCTACTCTATCCAGGCCTTTCAACATTCCAAAGGTTTCAATGAGATCCCCCCTCATCCTTCTGAATTTCAGCGAGTACAGATCCAGAGCCATCAAATGTTCCTTGTATGATAACCCTTTCATTTCTGGAATTATCCTTGTGAACCTTACCTGGATCCTCTCCAATGCCAGCACAACTTTTCTAAGATGAGGGGCCCAAAACTGTTCGCAATACTCAAGGTGAGATCTCACCAGTGCCTTATAAAGCCTCAGCATCACATCCCTGTTCTTGTACTCTAGCCCTCTTGAAATGAATGCTAACATGGCATTTGCCTTCCTCACCACCGACTCGATCTGCAAGTTAACTTTTAGGGTGTTCTGCACAAGAACTCCCTAGTCCCTTTGCATCTCAGATATTTGCATTTTCTCGCCATTTAGAAAATAGTCTGCACATTTATTTCTACCATCAAAGTACATGACCACGCATTTTCCAACATTGTATTTCATTTGCCACTTTCTTGCCCATTCTCCTAATCTGTCTAAGTCCTTCTGCATCTTACCTGTTTCCTCAATACTATCTGCCTCTCAACCAATCTTCATATCATCTGCAAACTTGGCAACAAAGCCACCTATTCTATCATCTAAATCATTTAGATACAACATAAAAAGAAGTGGTCCCAACACCAACTCCTGCGGAACACCACCAGTCACTGGCAGCCAACCAGAAAAGGATCCTTTTATTCCCACTCGCTGCCTTCTACCAATCAGCCAATGCTCTAATCATCTTAGTAACTTTCCTATAATACCATGGGCTCTTAACTTGGTAAGCAGCCTCATGTGTGGTACCTTGTCAAAGGTTTTCTGAAAGTCCAAATATAAACATTCACTACATCCTCTTTATCTATCCTATGTGTAATCTCCTCAAAGAATCCCAACAGGTTTGTCAGGCAAGAGTTTTCCTTACAGGTTCATATTTGAAAAAGGCAAACACCTCATTAGTTCTGGAATGTAAAGCTTCCTCCTGAGAGCAGAGGTGGCAGAGACAGAAGAACTGAGAGAAGGGGATGGCATTTTTACAAGTGACAGGGTGGGAAGAGCTATAGTCCAGGTAGCTGTGAGAATCAGTGGGTTTGTAAAAGCTATCAGTAGATAAACTGTCTCGAGAGATAGAGACAGAGAGATCAAGAAAGGGGAGGGAGGTGTCAGAAATGGACCAGGTATATTTGAGGGCAGGGTGGAAGTTGGAGGCAAAGTTGATGAAATCGATGAGCTCAGCATGGATTCAGGAAGCAGTCCAATGCAGTCGTCAAGGTAGAGTAGGAAAAGTTGCGGAGTGATACATAGACTGTTCCACATAGCCAACAAAAAGGCAGGCATAGCTGGGACCCATGTGAATGCCCATGGTCACACCTTTAGTTCAGAGGAAGTGGAAGGAGCTGAAGGAGAAATTATTGAGAGTGAGGACCAGTTCCATCAGACAGATGAGAGCGGTGGAGCAGGGGAACAGGTGGGTCTGTTATCTAAAAAAAAGCGGAGAGCTTTAAGGCTCTCCTGATGGGGGATGGAGGTGTATAGTGATTGAGGCCCTGATTAAGAAAAAAAGGTGTATTGCAGATATAGGTAGGTAGAAACAAATGAGGTAATTATGGAGTATAAGAAATGCAAGAGGACACTTAAGGAAAGAAATCAGGAGGGCTAAAAGAAGGCATGAGGTTGCTGAGGCAGACAAGGTGAAGGAGAATCCAAAGGGATTCTACAGATATGTCAAGAGCAAAAGGATTGCAAGGGACAAAATTGGTCCTCTTGAAGATCAGAATGGTAATCTATGCATAGAGCTAAAACAGATGGGGGAGATCTTAAATGAATTTTTTACATCTGTATTTACTCAGGAGATGGACACAGAGTCTATAGAAGTGAGGCAAAACAACATCAACTTCATGGACCCTATACAGATTACAGAGGAGGAAATGTTTGCTGTTCTGAGGCAAATTAGGGTGGATAAATCCCCAGTACTTGACGAGGTGTTCCCCCGGACCCCATGGAAGGCAAGTGCAGAAACTGCCGGGGCCTGAGCAGGGATACTTAAGTCATCCTTAGCAACAGGTGAGGTACCAGAGGATTGGAGGGTAGCTAATGTTGTTCTACTGTTTAAGAGAGGCTCTAAGAATAAACCAGGAAACTATATACGGGTGAGCCTAACATCAGTAGTGGGAAAGCTATTGGAAGGTATTCTAAGGGACCAGACATGAGTATTTGGATGGACAGGGGCTGATTAAGGATAGTCAGTATGGCTTCGTGCATGGTAGGTCATGTCTAACCAATCTTATAAAGATTTTTGAGGAAGTTACCAGGAAAGTTGATGCAAGCAAGGCAGTGGATGTTGTCTACATGGATTTTGAAAAAGGCATTTGACAAGGTCACACATGGGGGGGGGCGGGGTCGGTCAAGAAGGTTCAGTCGTTCGGCATTCAAGAATAGGTAGTAGATTGGATTAGACTCTTCCTTGTGGGAGAAGTCAGAGAGTGGTAGTAGATGGTTGCCTCTCTGACTGGAGGCCTGTGACTAGTGGTGTGCCACGAGGATCACTGCTGGGTTCTTTGTTGCTTGTCAGCTATATCAATGATCTGGATGATCATGTAGTTAGCTGGATCAGCAAATTTGTGGATGACAGCAAGATTGGGGGTGTAGTGGACAGCAAGGAAGGCTATCTTGACTTGCAGTGGAATCTGGACCAGCTGGAAAAATGAGCTGAAAAATGGCAGATGGAACTTAATGCAGACAAGTGAGAGGTGTTGCACTTCGGTAGGATCAACCAGGATAGATATTACAGGAGTGCGATCGAACAAAGGGATCTGGGAATACAGGTCCATAACTCATTGAAATTAGCATCACAGGTAGATAGGGTCGTAAAGAAAGCTTTTGGCATATTGGCCCTCACAAGTCAAAGTATTGAGTACAGGAGATTGGATGTTATGTTGAAGTTGTATAAGACATTGATAAGACCTAATTTAGAGTATTGTGTGCAGTTTTGGTCATCTGCCTACAGGAAAGATGTAAATAAAGTTGAAAGATTACAGAGAAAATTTACAAGGATGTTGCCAGGTCTGGAGGACCTGAGTTATAAGGAAGTGTTGAATAGGTTAGGACTTTATTCTTTAGAACATAGAAGATTGAGAGGAGATTTGATAGAGGTATACAAAATTACGAGGGGTAAAGATAGGGTAAATGCAAGAAGGCTTTTTCCACTGAGGTTGGATGGGACTACCACTAGAGATCTTGGGTTAAGAGTGAAAGGTGAGATGTTAAAGGGGAACAGAAGGGGAAACATCTTCACACAAGGGTCATGAGAGTGTGGAATGTGCATGCAAGTTGTGCATGTGAATTCGATTTCAATGCTTAAGAGAAGTTGGGATAAGTACATGGATGGTAGGGGTATGGAGGGCTATGGTCCCAATGCAGGTCGATGGGAGTAGGCAGTTTAAATGGATCAGCACGGACTGGATGGGCCAAAGGGCCTATTTCTGTGCTGTACTTTTCTCTGACTCTTTGTTCCCTCAGCCCTTGTGGGAGTCTAATGCAGAAATTCCAGGAGCCAAAGCAGAGATATTTAAAACATCCTTACCCATGGGTGAGGTGCCAGAGGATTGGACATAGTTGTTTAAGGAAGTCTCTAAGAATAAGCCAGGAAAGTAGTGGTTAATTTATTGGAAGGTATTCTAAGGGACTGGATACAAGACCATATGACCTAGAGTGGGAGTAGAATTAGGCCATTCAGCACATCAAGTCTATTCCACCATTCCATCATGGCTGATTTATTATCCCTCTCAACCCCATTCTCCTGCCTTCTCCCCATAACCTTTGACACCAAGAACCTATCTACCTCCACTTTAAATATACTCAATTACTTGGCATCCATAGCCGTCTGTGTCAATGAATTCCACAGATTCACCACTCTCTGGCTAGAGAAATCCTCCTTATCTCTGTGCTAAAGGGACATTTAATTCTGAGGCTGAACCCTCTGGTCTTGGACTCCCCCACTATAGGAAACATCCTCTCCACATCCACTCTATCCAGACCCTTCAATATTCAATAGGTTTCAATGAAATACCCCCTCATTATTCTAAACTCCAACGAGTACGGGCCCAGAGCCATCAAACGCTCATTTGTTAACCTTTTCATTTCTGGAATCATCTCATGAACCTCCTCTCCAATGCCAGCACATACAAACCTTTGTATTTTCTTAGATAAGAAGCCCAAAACTGCTCACAATACTCCAAGTGTGGTCTGACACATGCCTTATAAAGCCTCAGCATCACATCTTTGCTCTTATATTCTAGTCCTCTTGAAGTGAATGCTAAAATTGCATCTGCCTTCCTCAACACCAACTCAACCTGCAAATTAACCTTTAGGGAATCCTGCATAAGGACTCCTAATTCCTTTTTGAATTTTCTCCCGGTTTAAAAAGTAGTCTCTGCCTTTATTCCTTCCACCAAAGTGCATAACCATACACTATATTCCATCTGCCACTTTTTTGCCCATTCTCCCAATCTGTCCAAGTTCTTCTGTAGACTCCCTGCTTCCTCAACACTTTCTGCCCTCCACCTATCTTTGTATTGTCTACAACCTTGGCTGCAAAGCCATCAACTTTGTTATCCAAATCATTGACGTGTAATGTGAAAAGAAGCAGTCCCAATTATGATACCAGCCAACCAGAATAGCCCCCTTTATTCCGACTCTTTGCCTCCTGCCAATCAGCCAATCTTCTGTCCATGCAAATACCTTTCCAATAATACCAGAGGCTCTTATCTTGATAAACAGCCTTGTGTGCGGCACCCCATCAAAGGCCTACTGAAAATCCAAATAAACAACATCCATTGACAGTCCTTTGTTTATCCTGCCATTATTTTTCCAAAGAATTTCAACGGATTTGTCAGGCAAGTTTTCTCCTTAAGGAAATCATGCTGATTTTGGCCTACTTTATCATGCACTTCCAAGTATCCCGAAACCTCATCCTTAATAATACAAACCCCATTTCCAGAAAAGTTGGGATATTTTCCAAAATGCAATAAAAACAAAAATCTGTGATATGTTAATTCACGTGAACCTTTATTTAACTGACAAAAGTACAAAGAAAAGATTTTCAATGGTTTTACTGACCAATTTAATTGTATTTGTAAATATACACAAATTTAGAATTTGATGGCTGCAACACGCTCAACAAAAGTTGGGACAGACTTAAAATAAGATTGAAAAGTGCACAGAATATTCAAGTAACACCGGTTTGGAAGACTCCACATTAAGCAGGCTAATTGGTAGCAGATGAGGTATCATGACTGGGTATAAAAGTAGCGTCCATCAAAGGCTCAGTCTTTGCAAGCAAGGATGGGTCATGGCTCACCCCTTTGTGCCAAAATTCGTGACAGAATTGTTAGTCAGTTCAAAAGGAACATTTCTCAATGCAAGATTGCAGAGAATTTAGGTCTCTCAACATCTACAGTACATAATATTGTGAAAAGATTCAGAGACATCTCAGTGCGTAAAGGGCAAGGTCAGAAACCACTGTTGAATGTGCGTGATCTTCGAGCCCTCAGGCGGCACTGCCTAAGAAACCGTCATGCTACTGTGACAATTATAGCCACTTGGGCTCAGGAGTACTTCGGAAAACCATTGTCACTCAACACAGTCCGTCGCTGCATCCAGAAATGAAACTTGAAACTGTATTCCGCAAGGAGGAAGCCATACATCAACTCTATGCAGAAATGCCAGCGTGTTCTCTGGGCCCGAGCTCATCTCAGATGCGCCGAAAGACTGTGGAACCATGTGCTGTGGTCAGATGAGTCTACATTTCAGCTAGTTTTCAGAAAAAATGGGCGTCGAGTTCTCCGTGCCAAAGATGAAAACGACCATCCAGATTGTTATCAGCGAAAGGTGCAAAAGCCAGCATCTGTGATGGTATGGGGGTGCATCAGTGCCCACGGCATGGGTGAGTTGCACGTATGTGAAGGTACCATTGACTCTGAGGCGTATATTAGGATTTTATGTTGCCATCAAGGCGACGTCTCTTCCCGGGACGTCCATGCTTATTTCAGCAGGACAATGCCAGACCACATTCTGCACGGGCTACAACAGCGTGGCTTTGTAGTCACAGAGTGCGTGTGCTTGACTGGCCTGCTGCCAGTCCAGATCTATCTCCTATTGAAAATGTATGACGCATCATGAAGAGGAGAATCAGACAACGGAGACCACGGACTGTTGAGCAGCTGAAGTCTTATATCAAGCAAGAATGGACAAAATTTCCAATTGCAAATCTACTACAATTAGTATCCTCAGTTCCAAAGCGATTAAAAAGTGTTATTAAAAGGAAAGGTGATGTAACACAATGTTAAACATGCCTCTGTCCCAACTTTTGTTGAGTGTGTTGCAGCCATCAAATTCTAAATTTGTGTATCTTTACAAAGTACAATTAAGTTGGTCAGTAAAACCATTGAAAATCTTTTCTTTGTACTTTTGTCAGTTAAATAAAGGTTCACGTGAATTAACATATCACAGATTTTTGTTTTTATTGCATTTTGGAAAATATCCCAACTTTTCTGGAAATGGGGCTTGTAGATTCCAACATCTTCCAAACCACTGAAATCAGGCTATCTGGCCTATAATTTCCTATCTTTTGCCTTCCATATAAGTATTTCAACAGACAGGGACTGATTAGGAATAGTCAGCATGACTCTGCATGGTAGCTTGTGTCTAACCAATCTTAAAAGTTTTTCGAGGAAGTTACTAAGAAAGTTGATGAAGGCAAAACAGTGGGGATTGTCTACATGGACTTTAGCAAGACCTTTGACAAGGTCCCGCATGGGAGGTTGGTATTCTGGATGACGTAATAAATTGGATTAGACATTGACTTGGCGGGAGAACCCAGAGGAGTAGTAGATGGTTGCCTGTCTGACTGCAGGCTTGTGACTAGTGGAGTGCTGCAGGGATCGGTGCTGGGTCCTTTGTTGTTTGTCATCTATATCAATGATCTGGATGATAATGTGGTAAACTGGATCAGTAAATTTGCAACGACAAGGGGACTTAGGAGTCCTTGTGCAAGACTCCCAGAAGGTTAATTCACAGGTTGAGTCTGTGGTAAAGAAGGCAAAGACAATGTTGGCATTTATTTCAAGGGGAATAGAATATAAAAACAAAGAGATAATGCTGAAGACACTAGTCAGGCCGCACTTGGAGTATTGTCAACAGCTTTGGGTCCCTTATCTCAGAAAGGATGTATTGTCATTGGAGAAAGTCTAGAGGAGGTTCACGAGGATGATTCTAAGAATGAAGGGGTTAACAAATGAGGAGCGTTTGGCACCTTTGGACCTGTACTCACTGAAATTTAGAAGAATGCATGGGGATCTCATTGAAACCTACCGAATGTTGAAAGGACTAGATAAGGTGGGATGTGGGGAGGATGATTCCTATGGTGGGGGTATCCAGAACGAGAGGGCACAGCCTCAAAATTAAGGGGCGACCTTTTCTTTCTTTAAAGGAGGAATTTTTTCAGCCAAAGAGTAGTGAATCGGTGGAATGCTCTGCCACAGACTACGATGGAGGCTAAGTCTGTGGGTATGTTCAAAGCGGAAGTTGATAGATTCCTGATTAGTCAGGGCATCAAGGGATATGGTGAGAGGGCAGGTGTATGGAGTTGAATGGGATCTGGGATCTGCCATGATAAATTGGCAGAACAGACTTGATGGACTGAATGACCTAATTCTGCTCCTATGTCTTATGGTCTAAGAATGGGGTGGAGTGAACAGTGAGGAAGGAAATCAAAGCTTGCAGCAGGATCTGAACCAGCTGGAAAAATGAGCTGAAAAATGGCAGATGGAATTTAATGCAGACAGGTGCGAGGTGTCGCACTTTGGTAGGACCAACCAGGGTAGGTCTCACACAGTAAACAGTAGGCCACTGAGGAATGCAGTCGAACAAAAGGATCTGGGAAGACAGATTCGTAATTCATTAAAAGTGGTGTCATAGGTAGATAGGGTCATAAAGAAAGCTTTTGGCACATTGCCCTTCATAAATCAAAGTGTTTACAGGAATTGGGATGTTATATTGAAGTTGTATAAGATATTGGTGAGGCTTAACTTGGAGCATTGTGTGCAGTTTTGGTCTCCTACCTACAGGAAAGATGTTAATAAGATTGAAAGAGTGCAGAGAAAATTTGCAAGGATGTTGCCAGGACTTGAGGACCTGAGTTATAAGGAAAGGTTGAATAAGTTACTACTTTATTCACTAAAGAGTAGGAGGCTCAGGGGAGATTTGATAGAAGTATGCAAAATTATGAGGGAGATAGATTGGGTAAATGCAAGCAGGTTTTTTTCAACTGAGGTTGGGTGAACTAGAGGTCATGGGTTAAGGGTGACAGGTGAAAAGTTTAAGAAAAACATGGGGGGGGGAACTCCATCAGATGGTGGTGAGAGTGTGGAACAAGCTGACAGCAGAAGTAGTGGATGCGGGTTTGATTTCAACATTTAAGAGAAATTTGGATAGGCACATGGATGGGAGAGGTATGGAGGGCTATGGTCCAAGTGCAGGTCAATGGAACTAGGCAGATTAATAGATCGGCATGGAATAGATGGGTCAAAAGCCTGTTTCTATGCTGTAGTGTTCTAAGACTCTACACTCTCCTAAACAGCAAAATTTTTTGTTTTAATAATATTAATGGAGGATAAATATCGGACTAGGCAGCAGGGTGACACAGTAGCGTGGGAGCAAATGGTAGTAGCATAGCAGTTCATAATAGTGCCATAGGATCTTTCATCTCATAGAATTTTTTGAGGATGTAACTAGTAGAGTGGATAGGGGAGAACCAGTGGATGTGGTATATTTGCATTTTCAAAAGGCTTTTGACAAGGTCCCACACAGGAGATTAGTGTGCAAACTTAAAGCACACAGTATTGGGGGTAAGGTATTGGTGTGGGTGGAGAATTGGTTAGCAGACAGGAAGCAAAGAGTGGGAATAAACGGGACCTTTTCAGAATGGCAGGCGGTGACTAGTGGGGTACCGCAAGGCTCAGTGCTGGGACCCCAGTTGTTTACAATATATATTAATGACTTGGATGAGGGAATTAAATGCAGTATCTCCAAGTTTGCGGATGACACAAAGCTGGGTGGCAGTGTTAGCTGTGAGGAGGATGCTAAGAGGATGCAGGGTGACTTGGATAGGTTGGGTGAGTGGGCAAATTCATGGCAGATGCAATTTAATGTGGATAAATGTGAAGTTATCCACTTTGGTGGCAAAAACAGGAAAACAGATTATTATCTGAATGGTGGCCGATTAGGAAAAGGGGAGGTGCAACGAGACCTGGGTGTCATTATACACCAGTCATTGAAAGTGGGCATGCAGGTACAGCAGGCGGTGAAAAAGGCGAATGGTATGCTGGCATTTATAGCAAGAGGATTCGAGTACAGGAGCAGGGAGGTACTACTGCAGTTGTACAAGGCCTTGGTGAGACCACACCTGGAGCACTGTATGCAGTTTTGGTCCCCTAATCTGGGGAAAGACATTCTTGCCATAGAGGGAGTGCAAAGAAGGTTCAGCAGATTGATTCCTGGGATGGCAGGACTTTCATATGAAGAAAGACTGGATGAACTGGGCTTGTACTCGTTGGAATTTAGAAGATTGAGGGGGGATCTGATTGAAACGTATAAAATTCTAAAGGGATTGGACAGGCTAGATGCAGGAAGATTGTTCCCAATGTTGGGGAAGTCCAGAACGAGAGGTCACAGTTTAAGGATAAAGGGGAAGCCTTTTAGGACCGAGATGAGGAAAAACTTCTTCACACAGAGAGTGGTGAATCTGTGGAATTCTCTGCCACAGGAAACAGTTGAGGCCAGTTCATTGGCTATATTTAAGAGGGAGTTAGATATGGCCCTTGTGGCTAAAGGGATCAGGGGGTATGGAGGGAAGGCTGGTACAGGGTTCTGAGTTGGGTGATCAGCCATGATCATACTGAATGGCAGTGCAGGCTCGAAGGGCCGAATGGCCTACTCCTGCACCTATTTTCTATGTTTCTATATTCCTATTTCCATTTGAGAGAGCAGACATAGCTTAACTTTGGACATCAAAGACAGCACCTTCAACAGTGCAGCATTCTTTCAAAACAGCATTGGAAAACCCACTTTTGCCCTCCTGTGATGCTTGAAGCATCAGCTTCCTTTAGAATGCAACCACCTGAGCCACATTGTAACCCAACACCTGGCAAGGTTTGCAAAGTGCCTTAAAGGAAGAAACAGTGGTAGCAAGGCAGAAAATTTGGACAAGGCACTTCCAGAGTTTAGGGGCTTGTCAACTGAAGGCAAAGTTCCCAGTGGAAGCCAGGGCTAGAGTCCAGATTTGGAGAAGTGAAGAGATCCTAAAGGGTTATAGAATTGAAGGAGATTTTTACTGAGGGTTTTGAAAACAAAGGCAAGGATTTGACAAAATATTGCTTAAGCAGCTGGCAATTAGGACAGCCCTTTCTCATTAAATAAAATCCACAGCTGGATATGGTAGACTGAAAACAACTAGTTACTACTTCTCTGAAGTCTGTGCAGTAGTTAAATTATTACCAACTGCTCTGTTGCTTGGCAAGATTAGCTGTGACATGACCTATCAGCAACAGAGCTATCTTAAGGAAAGCTGCCAAGATCCAGAGTTACATTAGGGCTACAGACTGTTCTTACCATCCCCACAAAAGAAAACAAGATAGTCATCACATTCCATCCTATAGCTCTTGATGTGTTGATCAGACTTTGTGTGAGTTGCACCTTCCTAAGATACTTTTCTTCTGGATTCAGGTCAACAGGCTGTCCTTTGATAATGTTACGGTCACATTTATTATAATTTAGTGTTAAAATCTGAGCTTTCTCACCACAGTACATCCATGCTCATGGTAACAAAACATTTTCCACAGGCAGGCTCATGCTCCCTATGAAGTGAAACTTAAAACTCAATGCTACAAGACCAACAAACATCCTTTTTCAGAGATATTTCACAGAGGAAGAAGCTTCGGATGATCACAGGGCATTCTTAATCACTTGCGAGGTGGAAAATCACCAGAAAGTCAATCCATTTTAGTTGGATTGAAGCTGAATGTAGTATTTACCTTAATAAATATTTTTGGAATTAAAACCATATTTATTATCACAGACTTATAAGACATGAAAGTACAGGCAAAGACATTAAATTACTATAAGCTAGAAAAATAAACAAATTGTGCAAAAAAAAAGAATGATGAGGTAATGTTCACAGACTCTTCAGAAATCTGGCTGCGGAGGGGTAGAAGCTGTTCCTGAATTGTTGAGTGTGGGTTTTCAGGCCCCTGTACCTCCATTACTGATTGTAGTATTACTGATGGTAGTAATGAGAAGGGAGTATGTCCCAAATGGTGACGATCCTTTGTGGCTGATGCTAACATCTTGAGGCACCACCTCGTAAAAATGTTCTCGATAGCGGAGAGGGTTGTGCTAGTAATGGAAGTGGCTGAGTCTACGACCCTCTGCAGCTTTTTGCAATCCTGTGCATTGCAACCTCCATCCCATGCTGTGATGCAACCAGCCAGAATATACTCCACCATACATTGTGCACCATTGAATTTTAAATCTCTATAAAGACAGTGACAGCAACATTTCTACACTTAAGAAGTATTGAAAAGGTATGTCTGTTTATGTCACGTCTGTTTAATGATGCTGAAGAACTAATTCATGCCTTTATATTGAATAGACTAGATTACTGCAATGCACTTTTTACTGGCCTTCCAAAACAATCTATTGACAAACTTCATCTCATTCAGAATGCTGCTGCTAGACTTTTAACTAAAATCATTGGAATCCTGTATCTTTTAGAATTGATTTTAATGTTCTCTTGTTCTTAAAGCTCTCAATGGTTTGGGATCAGAGTACACTGCAGAATAGCTTTCATTTTATAATTCTGCTCGAGCTCTCAGGTCTTTTTCCGCTGATCTCTTAAATTAAAACAATCTCAAAAGATAATTATCAGGTCAGCATTTTTGAACTACACTCCTAAACTGTGGAATCCAATACCTAAAAGTATAAGGGATGTAGTCTCAGCTAACATTTTTAAACACCCTTAAAATCTATTTATTTAACCTTGCTTTTAACTAATTTTTTTTTGCCTTTTATTTTCATGTTTGCATTTTATCCCATTGTAAAGCACTTTGAACTACATTGTCTTTTTGAAAAGTGCTCTATAAATAAGTTGTTATTATTATTGTAAGATACTTTGGTGACATACTGAATCTCCTCAAACTCCCAATGAATTAGTTGCTGGTGTGCTTTCTTCATGATTGCATCAAGATGTTGACAGCCAGAAACTAGAAGCTATTCAGCATAGCAGCAATTTTGTCACATGGTGTGAGCAGAATTATCTGCAGCTTAATGTGAAAAAGACTAAGGAGCTGGTGGTAGACCTGAGGAGGGCTAAGGCACCGGTGACCCCTGTTTCCATCGGGGGTCAGTGTGGACATGGTGGAGGATTACAAATACCTGGGGATACAAATTGACAATAAACTGAACTGGTCAAAGAACACTGAGGCTGTCTACAAGAAGGGTCAGAGCCGTCTCTATTTTCTGAGGAGACTGAGGTCCTTTAACATCTGCCGGACGATGCTGAGGATGTTCTACGAGTCTGTGGTGGCCAGTGCTATCATGTTTGCTGTTGTGTGCTGGGGCAGCAGGCTGAGGGTAGCAGACACCAACAGAATCAACAAACTCATTCGTAAGGCCAGTGATGTTGTGGGGATGGAACTGGACTCTCTCACGGTGGTGTCTGAAAAGAGGATGCTGTCCAAGTTGCATGCCATCTTGGACAATGTCTCCCATCCACTACATAATGTACTGGTTGGGCACAGGAGTACATTCAGCCAGAGGCTCATTCCACCAAGATGCAGCACAGAGCGTGATAGGAAGTCATTCCTGCCTGTGGCCATCAAACTTTACAACTCCTCCCTTGGAGGGTCAGACACCCTGAGCCAATAGGCTGGTCCTGGACTTATTTCCTGGCACAATTTACATATTACTATTTAACTATTTATGGTTTTATATGGCTATATTTATATTCTGTTCTTGGTTGGTGCAACCGTAATGAAACCAAATTTCCCTCGGGATCAATAAAGTATGACTATGACTTTCCACTCCACCACTGGCCCTTCAATGAGGACTGATGTATGTTCTCCCGACTTTCCCTTCCTGAAGTCCACAATCAATTCCTTGGTCTTTCAGGTGTTGAGTGTGAGTAAGCTTTCAGTTACTTTCAGAAGTAAAAATTAATATTCTACAAGTTTTTTCATCTTAATTCCCTAGTAGTTGTAATGCTAACAGACAATAACCTTCATCTTTTTTCACTGACTCTGAGCTTCAATTGCCTGTCATCTTAATCCTGCATCCCATTCACATTCTGTTTTCTCTGTCTTTGTTCTTTTACAGTGTTTCAACAACACCCAGTGTAAGCTCAAAAACAGCACCTCATCTTCAATCAAGGCAAATTTTCAACCCTCAGGACTTAATACTGAACTCAGGAATTTCAGATAAGCTTCTAGGTGACCAATTCTGATGGAAGGTCACTGACTGTAACATTTCATTAAGGGTGCCATGGTACTGTAGCGGTTGGTGTAACGCTACTACAGCTGGGGCATTCCGGAGTTCGGAGTTCAATTCCAGTGTCATTCTGTAAATGTCCTTCCCATGGAATCCGTGGGTTTTCTCCAAGTGCTCTGGTTTTCTCCCACAGTCCAAAGGTATACCAGGTAGGTTCATTGGTCATTGTAAATTGTCCCATTGATTAGACTAGGGTTAAATTAAGTTTGTGGGCTTGCAGGGGCTGCATGGCTCAAAGGCCCAGAAGGGCCTACTCTGTACTGTATTGACAAATAAAGTAATTAATTAACTATTTTTCTCTCCTCATAGACATTGCTTGACCTCCTGGCTATTCGCAGCAATCTCTTTTATTTCAGCTTTCCAGCAACTGCAAAGTTTTTTTTATCTGAGAGTTCCAGCACCTTTTCCATCTTCTCCATTCTCATTCCTCTCCTTCTATTCACTCCTCCTCCAGACAGATCATCTATGATTAACAAGGCCTCTGTCAGCCAGCACCAACACCATTTGAGTCATTCAATCTGCCTTGGGCTCTGTCCTTCCACAGAAATTCTCTTCTCTCCACCCTTTCTTCTCTCTCTCTGCACCTTATAACACACATTGTTTCTCACTTTGCACAGTTCTCTCTCTACATACGCTGCCTGACCCGCTAATTATTTCCAACATTTTTTTGTTTTTAGTTATCATTTCACGAAGGGATAAGTCCATCTGGTTTCCACTGACCAGATCGGATCTTGATTAAAGACATAATATAAACAAAGATGAATTACCTCCTCTTGAGGTTATTATCCACATTGCATTGAGTGCTGATTACATGTTCCCTAGCCAAATACAAAAGAAATTCCTTGAGCAGCAACTCCACAGTCCAATTATCTGGTTGCAACTTTGAATGAATCATATCTAGAGAACATTCTCAAAGCTGCCTTGAAAATTTTTAAGATTCTCACTGACACATGGGAATTCTTTATCCATGATCACTCAAAAGGGACGAGGAATGGAAGCAGGTCATCCTCAATCATGAAGTACTGCCTAAGAAGAAAGAATGCTCTCCACTGCCACCTGTCCTGTCAGCTCTCAACCAGCCCCTTTTCTGCCAGCTTATTCTATAGCACTCCCAATATAAACCATTTAAAACACTGCTAGAGCATAAATCACTTTAATCCATAAGACAGGGGAGCAGAATTAGGCCATTCGGCCCATCAAATCTACTCCGCCATTCAATCATGGCTTATTTATTTTTCCTCTCGATTCCATTCTCCTGCCTTCTCCCTGTAACCATTGACCCTGAATTTATTGTTTAAAGAGCTGACTTTTACCTGTCTATTGTTCACATGAGGGGTAGAATTTCTTCAGGATTTCAATCTTCTGCCAGAAACTTAAGGTAATATGAGGAAATGGCCAATGGCCTTAGGTTAATGATTGTATTAAAATAGTGCAAACATGAATCTATTGCAAATATTATATTCACTACTAAAGTAAAAGTAGCACACAGACAAAATTAAATCTCCAGTAGTTCAGAAATTTTAAGATGAACTAAATGCAGCCATAGCCCATTTCAGGTAACTCAGATATTTATGCTAAATATAGAAATTTCAAAAACTGTATTTTCTCTTTCGCTAAAGTTACAGTGGGAGAACCTCTGTAGAAATTCTATCGAAGCATGTGCAAGTTACTTGACCCCATGGGCAACCAATACTGCAGTGAAAAGGAGGGGGTCTGGGGTTAGTGGGGTGCTAATGGTGGCTAAAAACAACAGAACCAAATCCAGCAGGTGTCACCAGAGAGCAGCGGGGGGGGAGGACACTGCAGGCTGATTGATTTATCACCCCAAGAACACAGATAGTAATTGTTGTCACTGTTCTGATTGAAATCACCTCCTGTAATGCAGGCCAAAAATCAGACCACATAGAGCTCTGGAACATCATCATTTCAAACACAGAATTTAACTAATAAGTAAGTACGCATAATAATATTGAACCGTGTGTGCCTCACATTGTTGGTTTCATTTATTTTAATTTTCTCCTCTTCAGATTTAAACATTATGACACACCTTCCCCAAAACCAAACTCATTGCCAGTATGCACAGTATTTGATAAGAGTACAGATGTGAGAATAGGAGTGAACAATAAACTTCAATATGTCCTTAGATGGAACTGCTCAATAACAGCTAACCGCATCGTTAGGCTGTGAGACACATCAGTTGTTGGAAAGGGATGTTTTGCTCAACACTGGGGGAGTGAATGTGTACATTGGTGAAGGAGGGTTATTGGTGGTGCAAAATGAGGTCACTGATATGGAGGCTCATGAGGCCCAAATCATGCACTGTTCTATATGAATGCATTGAAAATTAACTGTTTCTGAGCCAGCCAAGTCTGAGAGAAGCTGCAGAATGAGAAACTCTTGTGTCAACAGCAGGAGTAATGACTTGTCTATAATGGAAGAGAAGCCATATGTCAAATTTGATTGACAATTTGGCAAACAGGGCGATGAGTTTATTAAAATAGTACACATAGTAATGTATTGCAGATGTGTTCACTAGTGCTCTAATAAGCACATGGACAACATTTAGCAATGTGAAGATGAGCTAAGTTTATTGTTTCTTATTCTTTGATAGTGCAGACAAGCATAAGAAGTGCTACACTGGTGGGTGTGTTCAACGACTTTTTCTGTCTCTCATTGCTACAGTCAGAAGTTCCTACCTGCTTCAAAAAGGCAACTATTATACCAGTGTCCAAGAACAGCAGTGTGAGCTGCCTTACCATCATCCAGTAGCACTCACATCTACTGTGATGAAATGCTTTGAGAGGTTGATTATGGCTAGAATGAACTCCTGGCTCAGCAAGGACCTGGACCCACTGCGATTTGCCTACAACCACAATGGGTGCATGGCGGATGTAATCTCATTGGCTCTTCACGCAGCCTGGATCACCTGGACAATACAAATACCTATGTCAGGATGCTGTTTATTGACTACAGCTCAGTGTTTAACACAACCATTCCACAGTTTTGATCAACAAGCTACAGAATCTGGGCCTCTGTACCTCTCTCTGCAACTGGATCCCCAACTTCCTAATCAGACCACAGTCTGTGCGGATCAGAAATGATATCACTACCTCACTGACGATCAACACTGGTGCACCTCAGGGGTGCGTGCTCAGCCCACTGCTTTATTCTCTCTACATCCACTACTGAGTGGCTAGGCACAGCTCAAATACCATCTATAACTTTATTGACAATACAACTATTGGCAGAATTTCAGGTGGTGACGAGAGGCCGTACAGGAGCAAGATATACCAGCTAGTCAGGTGGTGTCGCAGCAACGATTTTGCACCCAATGTCAATAAGACCAAAGAATTGCTTGTGGACTTCAGAAAGGGTAAGACAAGGGAACACACACCAGTCCTCATAGAAAGATCAGAAGTGGAAAGCGTGAGCAATTTCAAGTTCCTCTAAGTGTCAAATATCTCTAAGGATCTATCATGGACCCAACATGTCAATACAGCTATAAAGAAGGTGGGGAGAGGAGGAGCAGTACAAGCTTGCAGGTGATAGGTGAAACCAGGTGAGGAAGGGAGGATGAATTGAGAAGCATCTGTGTCAGTTCTGTACTGAGTTAGCTCATTGAAGTCAGGTGGTGACAGTAGGAATGAAAAGTAGTTTCCTTGGGAAGGTGAAAATAAACCAGGATTGCTGGTACTGATTATGATACAGAAGACAATGCTGGAAGGTGGGTATATTAATGCAAACTTTCAAGATGTTTCAAGGAGAGTAATCAAACAAATTTTCGACATCAAAGTGCATAAATAAGCTAATGTTTTCTCAGAGGAGGAAGATAGGAGATATTTTATAAAACATAGAACATAGAAAAGTACAGTACAGGCCCTTCGGCCCACAATGTTGTGCCGACTCTCAAACCCTGCCTCCCATATAACCCCCCACCTTAAATTCCTCCATATACCTGTCTAGTAGTCTCTTAAATTTCACTAGTGTATCTGCCTCCACTACTGACTCAGGCAGTGCATTCCACGTACCAACCACTCTCTGAGTAAAAAACCTTCCTCTAATATCCCCCTTGAACTTCCCACCCCTTACCTTAAAGCCATGTCCTCTTGTATTGAGCAGTGGTGCCCTGGGGAAGAGGCACTGGCTATCCACTCTATCTATTCCTCTTATTATCTTGTACATCTCTATCATGTCTCCTCTCATCCTCCTTCTCTCCAAAGAGTAAAGCCCTAGCTCCCTTAATCTCTGATCATAATGCATACTCTCTAAACCAGGCAGCATCCCGGTAAATTTCCTCTGTACCCTTTCCAATGCTTCCACATCCTTCCTATAGTGAGGCAACCAGAACTGGACACAGTACTCCAAGTGTGGCCTAACCAGAGTTTTATAGAGCTGCATCATTACATAGCGACTCTTAAACTCTATCCCTTGACTTATGAAGGCTAACACCCCATAAGCTTTCTTAACTACCCTATCCACCTGTGAGGCAAATTTCAGGGATCTGTGGACATGTACCCCGAGATCCCTCTGCTCCTCCACACTACCAAGTACCCTACCATTTACTTTGTACTCTGTCTTGGAGTTTGTCCTTCCAAAGTGTACCACCTCACACTTCTCTGGGTTGAACTCCATCTGCCACTTCTCAGCCCACTTCTGCATCCTATCAAAGTCTCTCTGCAATCTTTGACAATCCTCTACACTATCTACAACACCACCAACCTTTGTGTCGTCTGCAAACTTGCCAACCCACCCTTCTACCCCAACATCCAGGTCGTTAATAAAAATCACGAAAAGTAGAGGTCCCAGAACAGATCCTTGTGGGACACCACTAGTCACAATCCTCCAATCTGAATGTACTCCCTCCACCACAATCCTCTGCTTTCTGCAAGCAAGCCAATTCTGAATCCACCTGGCCAAACTTCCCTGGATCCCATGCCTTCTGACTTTCTGAATAAGCCTACCGTGAGGAACCTTGTCAAATGCCTTACTAAAATCCATATAGATCACATCCACTGCACTACCCTCATCTATATGCCTGGTCACCTCCTCAAAGAACTCTATCAGGCTTGTTAGACACGATCTGCCTTTCACAAAGCCATGCTGACTGTCCCTGATCAGACCATGATTCTCTAAATGCCCAGAGATCCTATCTCTAAGAATCTTTTCCAACAGCTTTCCCACCACAGACGTAAGGCTCACTGGTCTATAATTACCTGGACTATCCCTACTACCTTTTTTGAACAAGGGGACAACATTCGCCTCCCTCCAATCCTCCGGTACCATTCCCGTGGACAACGAGGACATAAAGATCCCAGCCAGAGGCTCAGCAATCTCTTCCCTCGCCTCATGGAGCAGCCTGGGGAATATTCCGTCAGGCCCCGGGGACTATCCGTCCTAATGTATTTTAACAACTCCAACACCTCCTCTCCCTTAATATCAACATGCTCCAGAACATCAACCTCACTCATATTGTCCTCACCGTCATCAAGTTCCCTCTCATTGGTGAATACCGAAGAGAAGTATTCATTGAGGACCTCGCTCACTTCCACAGCCTCCAGGCACATCTTCCTACCTTTATCTCTAATCGGTCCTACCTTCACTCCTGTCACCCTTTTGTGCTTCACATAATTGAAGAATGCCTTGGGGTTTTCCTTTACGCTACTCGCCAAGGCCTTCTCATGGCCCCTTCTTGCTCTTCTCAGCCCCTTCTTAAGCTCCTTTCTTGCTTCCTTATGTTCCTCAATAGACCCATCTGATCCTTGCTTCCTAAACCTCATATATGCTGCCTTCTTCCACCTGACTAGATTTTCCACCTCACTTGTCACCCATAGTTCCTTCACCCTACCATTCTTTATCTTCCTCACTGGGACAAATTTATCCCTAACATCCTGCAAGAGATCTCTAAACATCGACCACATGTCCATAGTACATTTCCCTGCAAAAACATCATCCCAATTCACACCCGCAATTTCTAGCCTTATAGCCTCATAATTTGCCCTTCCCCACTTAAAAATTTTCCTGTCCTCTCTGATTCTATCCTTTTCCATAATAATGCTAAAGGCCAGGGAGCGGTGGTCACTGTCCCCCAGATGCTCACCCACTGAGAGATCTGTGACCTGACCCAGTTCATTACCTAGTACTAGATCTAGTATGGCATTCCCCCTGGTTGGCCTGTCCACATACTGTGACAAGAATCCGTCCTGGACACACTTAACAAACTCTGCCCCATCTAAGCCCTTGGAACTAATCAGGTGCCAATCAATATTAGGGAAGTTAAAGTCACCCATGATAACAACCCTGTTATGTTTGCACTTTTCCAAAATCTGCCTCCCAATCTGCTCCTCTGTATCTCTGCTGCTACCAGGGGGCCTATAGAATACCCCCAATAGAGTAACTGCTCCCTTCCTGTTCCTGACTTCCACCTATACTGACTCAAAAGAGGATCCTGCTACATTACCCACCCTTTCTGTGGCTGTAATAGTATCCCTGACCAGTAATGCCACCCCTCCTCCCCTTTTTCCACCATCTCTATCCCTTTTAAAGCACTGAAATCGAGGAATATTGAGAATCCATTTCTGCCCTGGTGCCAGCCAAGTCTCTGTAATGGCCACTACATCATAATTCCATGTATGTATCCAAGCTCTCAGTTCATCACCTTTGTTCCTGATGCTTCTTGCATTGAGGTACACACACTTCAGCCCTTCTGCCTTACTGTCTTTACACCATTTATTCTGTTTCTCTTTCCTCAAAGCCTCTCTATATGTTAGATCTGGCTTTACTCCATGCACTGCTTTCACTGCTCTATCGCTCCGGGTCCCATCCCCCTTGCAAATTAGTTTAAACCCTCCCGAACCATGCTAGCAAGCCTACCTGCAAGGATATTGCTCCCCCTTGAGTTCAGGTGCAACTCATCCAATCTGTACAGGTCCCACCTTCCCCAGAAGAGATCCCAATGATCCAAAAATTTAAAACCCTGCCCCCTGCACCAACTCCTCAGCCACGCATTCAACTGCCATCTCCTCCAATTCTTACCATCACTGTCACGTAGCACTGCCAGCAATCCTGAGAACGCCACCCTTGAGGTCCTGTTCTTCAGCCTTCTGCCTAGTTCCCAAAACTCACACTTCAGGACCTCATCCCTCTTCCTGCCTATGTCGTTGGTCCCAACATGTATCACGACTTCTGGTTGCTTTCCCTCTCGTACCAGGATGTCGTGCACCTGGTCAGAGACATCCCGGACCCTGGCACCCGGGAGGCAACAAACCATGCAGGTGTCCTTCTCACGTCCACAAAATCTCCTGTCTGCTCCCCTGACTATAGAGTCTCCAATGACAACAGCTCTCCTCTTCTCCGTCCCACCCTTCTGCACCACAGGGTCAGACTCAGTGCCGGAGGCCCTGCCACCATGGCTCACACCTGGCCGGTCGTCCCCGCCAACAGTATCTAGGACGGTAAACTTATTATTCAGGGGAATGGTTACAGGGGTGCTCTGCACTACCTGTCTGCTCACCTTCACTTTCCCCCCTCTGACTGTCACCCAACGACCTGCTTCTGACAGCCTAGGTGTGACTACCTCCCTGCAGCTCTCATCTATGACTGCCTCATTCTCCTTTATGAGTCGAAGGTCATCCAGGTGCTGCTCCAGATTCCTTACACGGTCTTCCAGATTGCCCAGCCGTATGCACTTCTGACAGATGTGACTCTGCGGGAGAGGGGCATTCCCCCAAGACTGCCACATCTCACATGAGAGGCACATCACCGTCTCAGGAGACATTGTAAAAACTAACTGCGAGCTAGCTTGTCCTCCGCCTCTTCTTGTCGAAGCCTCCCGAGTCAAAGCCTCAAAGCTCCAGTCCTTCACTGGCCCACTCACTCACTGGCCGCTTTCCACCAAAAATGGTCTTTCTTCCTCATGTTTGCATATAGCAGCTCAATCAGACTAGACTTTGCTCTACCAAAATAGAAAAAAGGGTACTGACTTAGTTTGAGAGGGTGACCTGATCACTACATGACAGATGCGAACTTAACAACACAGAAAGTGATTTGTCCCACTGTCTTCAAGACATCGTGCCCACTTGTCCTGGTCTCCAGTGTTGGATCTGGTGATTTTGTGATCCAAAACTTCTTTGAAAATCATGAATGAGACATAACACCAGGTAGTTACAGCCATTTTATTTGGTGTTATAAGAACAAAGGAAGACAAGTCATCAAAGAAGCCATGGGTCATCCTATACTGAAAACTAGCTCAGACTCGAGAGACAACAAGACATCCAAGTGATTAGGAATAACTAATAAAATAATCAGGTTCAGTGGCGGGACACAGGCTACAGAGAAACTTCGAGAAAAATACAGAATCAGCTAAACTACAATTACTGAAAATTCACTGAACAATTACACACATACAGTTGATAATATAAAAATATAAGCAAACATAATAAAGTTAGACTAAAAGATAAATAACAATTCTAATTGTTGGGCTCTAATCCAATAGCAGCAAGCCAGTGAAAACTGTGGATCCCTTTTCAAAGATCCAGGTATGGATATCACCTCAAAGAAAGGGCAAGCACTTAGCTCAGAAGGACCCCCCATAACAGTCAGTTGTCTGGACCTGTGAATCACCACCCTAGCAGGTCAGGCAGCTGTCCTGTTCTACTATTGCACTGTGTGTCCAAAGATTGGGAGCATGGGGCTGAAATGCAGCCACAAATTGAGGAAGAACCCCTTCAAATGCTCAAAGAGAGCCTTCAATTTTTTTGCCATAAATGCATACATTTATGGAGCTGGCCACTGAAATGATACGTAGTCTGGGTACCCAATTTAAAAATCTGTTGCAGTAAACTCTCTACTCCAGCTCAACAATGTAAGAGACCTCCACTGGGGATCCCCTCACCATCAAATGATAGGATAGATCAGATGAGGATGGGGTTTCTCGGAGCAGCCTATACAAGAAATGCCTCCATGAGGTATGGAACAACGGACGACATTTCTGAGAGACAGCCCATATTGTGTGGGACTGGTTCCTAGAGGTATTTTGATTCTAAATTCAATGAGGTCAGCTGGGTCAGGATTATGCAGATATTGACCCACCCCAACAACCTTGTAACTGAGTCCTCCAGCAACACCGGAAGAATCCATTACAAACCTTGGTGTTATGTGGCTTTCTCCTTCACCATCTATTGACTGCCAGAGCACTCTCCACCACCAGCAAGTTAATACTCTGAATGGAGATGAGTGTGCCTCAGACTCGGAAAAGGCCTTGGTAAAGGACAGACAGCTCCCACAGAGTAAGCAGCTGATTCCTGTTGATGGAAAGCAGTGCCCCTGCCGCAATAAATACATTGACAGTGCACACAAGGCAGAGTCACAACCTTGGTATGGATGCACACCAGCAACTGACCATTCTCACCCCACAGAATAGCATTGTAGCATAGTGGTTAGTGTAATACTATGATCCAGGTTCAATTCCCACTGCTATCTGTAAGGAGTTTGCTCATCCTCCCCATAACCATGTGGGTTCCTCCAGGTACTCCAGCTTCCTCCCACGTTTGAAAGGCGTACAGATTACCGCTTAGTAAGCTAATTAGTCACCTGGGTATAATTGGACAGCATGAGCTCGTTGGGCCAGAAGGGCCTGTTACCATGCTGTATCTCTAAATAAAGCTGTTTGCATGTCCTTGCTGGACAGATCTGGGGTCAACAAAGCCCTGTAAAAGGAGCACACTGGTTTATCTGTCCCACTGTGTATAATGGAGGAGCTGTCATTGCTCAGCAGCTTTATGAGGGACCCCCTTGACCTGCAGGTCCCACAGGGCATCCTTCTTTTTAATTCTACATCTGCTACAGTACCAGATTCTCAACTGCTCAACCCTGAGAAGGTTCCAAAAACTCCCTCTCAAGGCACCCAGTCTCAAATGCCCACCCCTTGGTGTACAGAAGAGACAGATGTGAATCTTGCTCATATCCCATCGTAGCCTCAATGACAGGAAGCCCTGTTTCCTTCTCCTGGTAGCCAGGAACTGACAATCAATCCAGCAGCTGTGCTTCTTACGGTTGTTAAAAGTGCCTGTTTATATACTCCACCTGTGTGTGCAGTAAATGAGTTCTGCCTATATGTGATAATGCTAGCATAGCATCGACTGCATGAATGCTTTTGAGACAAAGGAAATATAAACATGTGAGATGCAAGCAGTTAGTCTCCAATTTTTTCAGTTTTCTTTTCTTTTGTGGTGCACTTCCCTATAACGCCACTCCATCCACACCCTTGTCATTCGTCTCTAAGGCAAACATTGGAGGGGCATTTTTTTTATTTTCATTTTCATTTGCCAGTAGCAGAACTGGCATTTCTCATCTTGGAGAATGACCCTAATAATCAACTCCAAATTCTAGAGTTCCATTTATAGTTGAGTTTATGGTGACTTAATAAGTCAAATATTGATTTTAAATCACACAGGATTTCAGGAAACACATTCTCTGATTTCTTGCATTTAGTTTATAAAGTAATGCAATGAAGACAATATTCTGCCTTGTGGAACCTCAGAACTGAGACCAACCGAGTCAATGAACTCAGCACCTCTTCTTCCATAGATATAAAATGGCAGTAACTAACACACAGAATGCATGGTTCCTGCAGTGATCACTGCATGACTAAAGCACTAACCTTATACAGGACAAAATTTAGAATGATAAAACTGGTGGAGGGTAGGGATGGAGTAACATCATGGGGAAGTGCATCACTGAAAAAAGAAAAATCAAAAACAAAATTGGAGAATCGAAATAGGCAAACTTGGAGTGGATTAAAAGGGTGGCACAACATTGTAGGCCGAAGAGTCTGTAATGTGCTGTGAAGTGAAAACATTGTCAGATATTTCTCCTTCTCGAAGACATTAACATCTATGCTTTCAATTTCCCCTCACTTTTATTTCATCTACGTCAATAACTTGCATTTTGAGTTAATACAGCTCAAAAGTTCTTCCTAGGAGTGTAATCAAGAAAAGGCTTCACATCAAGACTTAATCATGGATCTTAAGACCAATGACCAAATGTGCAATTAGAGGTGGATTCTGAGGCATTGTGAAAAATCTGGATGCAATGCTGCTTAGGCAAGGTATGCCAGATCTCAAGGAGGGCCTCAGTGGTTGCAGACGGGCCACTACAGTGATGTAATTAACTTTAGGATTGGTCAAGAGGACAGAATTGGAGTGATACAAAGACCTCAGAGGGCTGTAGGATGGGTGGCTTTACAGCATAATCAAAGGTTTAATTTGACTAGGTCATTATTTTTCCCCTCACAAATGAATATGAATAGACAAAGAAATGTTGCTGATCTGAAACATTGACTAGTTTCTCTTTAAACAAATGCCGCTGACTGGCTGATTTCTTTTCGCATGTTTTTGTTTTGTAATAAATTACAGTGTTATTTTT
The DNA here is from genome assembly GCF_963921235.1 of Mobula hypostoma. Taxonomy (NCBI): domain Eukaryota; kingdom Metazoa; phylum Chordata; class Chondrichthyes; order Myliobatiformes; family Myliobatidae; genus Mobula; species Mobula hypostoma. Next base: position 11,654,644 of record NC_086128.1, on the reverse strand, counting down.
GCTTATCCCCACCCTCTTTCCACTCCAGTCTCTACATACCACATCCAGTTAACTTTTTAAATAAAACAGTAAAAATGGTTGCATGAATGGAAACAGAGGGAATCAACACCCAACATCAAATTATACTGAACACTCTGGAGCTATGATCATTGCAAGTATTTTCCAAAATTTAAACTTAAGTTAAAAGTTAAAACCTTTAGATTCACATCTCCAAAATATGGGCATATCAAATTTTCAAGCCTTTTTATTTAAAAAGTGTCCTTACCTTCTAAAGTTGTTTATTCATAAAAAAATCTATTTACCTAAAAACTTAAAGATTTACCTTAACACCTCAGCAGCGTTGAGCATGGAATTCCCTACTCTGAGCACTAGCCTATTGGAAAACTTGCATTTGCAGGGGGCTCAGCTACGATGGCTTTCACGGCTAAATATCCTTCCAACACACCATTTATGAAGCACGCCAACTAGAAAGCTGAATAGCGGTATGGTCGCCATTGAATTGTACCAAGCATCGTCTCTGGAGAAAGAGTGTTTACGTTTATTATTTCAGTTCAAAAATTAACTGCTCCAAGAAATTGTTATAATTCTTCTCAAATACCTACATTTTTTTTAAAAAAGTGCAGTCAATTCTCCTCCAAATCCGATTGCAATTTTGATCAGTTTTTATGTAGCGAATCGGCCTGCCGCCGAAAGCAGGCAATGAAATTCAGCGCATGCGCACTCATGACCTTGCCTGTTGCCGATTTGCCGCGCAAAACCGGAAGACGAGAGGCGGCAGCTGACGGGCTCGGTGATTGGCTCATGGCATCCATGCTCACGTGACGCGTAGTGCATGGTCGACCCCGGCGGAGGATCGCAAGGCGCCGGGAGGATTTCAGTGGTAGGCTGCGGATTTGATTATATTTCCCCCAACCCCACAAGGTCTAATGACTATATGATCTGATCGGTGACAATACAAATTAAACGTGAAATAACAGTTCAGACGATCGAACCTGCTTTATTTCACTTACAGACTGCCCATAACTTTACGATTAAAATTCAAACACACTTGATCAATTCCTACTAACAAATAAACGGCAACTACTTGAGCCACCCCCTCCCTTCGATCCAGAGGTCCTAATCCGATTCAGTCGTGGCCGTTTACTATGCGAACTGGAGGTCTTGGAAACGGCACATTTCGGCTGAAGTTCTGCAGCTTATCCCCCATCTTCTTCAATATATATATATTCAACCTAGTGGTATTTTGTCATCAGTGATCCCTCAACATTGAAATTTCTCACAATGATAGCTGAGTTCAAGCACTTTTCATCAAATGTTGTTATAAAATTCTACATTGAAAACTATGTCATTGGTGGCACTCGCAGTACAGTGCCCAATTTCAGGAGAGTGAATCATTTCATTTTTAGAAACATATTTGTCTGTTCTTTATTTTGGAAAAGTCAATAAAAAACCCTAGGACACATATAATCACATGGATTTGTAGAGAATTTATTCAGGAATTCAAATAAGTAATCACTTTCTGTATATATTCCATATTAACATCAGTACAGCAGAAAATGTTACCCCAGCCCCCAAAAGCTTTTTACATGATATGGAGCCCTTCAGAAATTTCACCTTATTACAAAAAATGCAGGTTTGATCATACACCCCTGCTTCGAATGAAGATCTCCTATTTGGCCTTTTTGATGTACAGGTGTTCTCACCAGCTTCATCAGTAATGCTTTCCTTGTCTTTCCTTTTCAGAGTATCTCAGTCTCTCTTCATGGTGAAGAGGCTTCAGCATCTTCGGTGATAGTAGATTCTTGGGACTTCTCTTTCTCCAAGTTTTTTAGCAACATCTAAAATAGGGGCATAGTTTCTCACTTTGGCTGCTTCAAGTAATGTTTTCCAGGATTCATAGTCTCAAGGACTAACTAAGTTGTCATCATCTTCTTTTGATGTTTTCCGGTGTATGATACACTGCTTCTTAATAGATTCTTTGTGCTTATGTCTCTCCATTCTGAAGAAAAGTGATTCAGCTACTCGAGATCTAAATCTACTCCACTCTTCTCTCTCCTCTCTTGTGTAGGACTATCCCACCACCACAGTACCTGAAACAGAAAAAAAATCACATTAACATTGCTGGTGAAAAAAGCACCTGCTGCAAAGGTGATATAAATGTACGTATAAATGGTGATATACAAGATATAAATGTGAAACAGAACACGAAAACAGAAGTACATCTTGTGTAATGTATAGTCACTGTGTTGTCACTGCCAGTAATAGATGACATTTGTAGAGATGCTAATTTTAACAACTTTTCTGCAAAACATATAGTCTGAGCTATATTCCCACCAATTTTGAAAGACAAAGCATCAATAATAAGAGAGAACCATCAGTTTGAAGTAGAACGCTTTATTCTGTGCTATGTATAGTTTTGAAAAGTGTGTTTTGTCATGGGGTTATAAATAGAGTGATAACACACAGAAAGCTACCAATGCTATCACATATTTTCTAGCACTAGGGGTGTATACCTTGCCAAAAATAACTATAAAAATTATTCACCCCAGATGGTACCAGTGGCCCAAGTTTGGGGCCCTGGCTCACGGACATATATGCATATTGAATAGATTAAAATTGTGCAAAAACAGAAATAATATTTATTTCAAAAAGGGAGGTAGTGTCCAAAGCTTCAATGTCCATTCAGGAATCAGATGGCAGAGGGAAAGAAGCTGTTCCTGAATCATTGAGTGTGTGTCTTCAGGCTTCTGTACCTCCTACCTGATGGTAACAGTGAGAAAAGGGCATGTCCCGGGTGCTGGGGGTCCTTAATAATGGAAGTCACCTTTCTGAGGCACTGCTCCCTGAAGGTGTCTTGGATACTACGGAGGCTAGTACCCAAGATGGAGCTGACTAATTTTACAACTTTCTGTAGCTTCTCTTGGTCCTGTGCAGTAGCACCCTACCCCTCATCCCCCACACCAGACAGTGATGCAGCCTGTCAGAATCCTCTCCACTGTATATCTATAGAAGTTTTTGAGTGTTTTAGTTGACAAACCAAATCTCTTCAAACTCCTAAAGCCATTGTTTTGCCTTCTTTATAGCTGCATTGGTATGTTGGGATCAGGTTAGATCCTCAGATTTTGACACCCAGGAACTTGAAATTTCTCATTCTCTCCACTTCTGATCCCTCTATGAGGATTGGTATGTGTTCTCTCATTTTACCCTTCTTGAAGTCCACAATCAGCTGTTTCATCTTACTGACATGGAGTGCCAGGTTGTTGCTGTGACACCACTCCACTAGTTGGCATAGCTTGCTCCTGTACGTCCTTTCATCACTATCTGAGATTCTACCATCAATGGTTGAATCATCAGCCAATTTATAGATGGTATTTGAGCTATGCCTAGCCACACAGTCATGGGAATAAAGAGTGTAGAGCAGTGGGCTAAGCACACACCCCTGAGGTGCAGAAGTGTTGATCGTCAGAGAGGAGGAAATATTATCACCAATCCGCACAGATTGTGGTCTTCTGGTTAGAAAGTCAAGGATCTATTTGCAGAGGGAGGTACAGTGGCCCAGGTTCTGTAGCTCATCAATCAGGAGTTCATTCTAACCATGATCAACCTCTCAAAGCATTTCATCACTGTAGATGTGAGTGCTACCGGGCAATAGTCATTAAGGCAGCTCACACTATTCTTCTTCGGCACTGGTAAAATTGTTGTCTTTTTGAAGCAAGTGTGAACTTCTGACCGTAGCAGTGAGAGGTTGAAAATGTCTTTGAATACTCCTGCCAGTCGGTTGGCACAGGTTTTCAGAGCCTTACCAGGTACTCCATCGGGACCTTCCACCCTCCTTAAAGACAGCCCAACATCGGCCTCCAAGACAGAGATCACAGGGTTACCGGGTGCAGCAGGGATCTTCACAGCTGTTGTTATGTTCTCTCTTTCAAAGTGGGCATAGAAGGCATTGACTTCATCTGGTTTATGGCTAAATTCACTGTGCCAACTCAATTTCAAAGTAAAATTATCATCAACCTAAATATATGTTATCTTGAGATTCATAGAATGTATGAAAATCTATACATAAACCAAAGACTGACAAACAACCAATGTGTAAATGAAGACAAATTGTGCAAACAAAAAACAATAATACTGAGAACATATTGTAGAGTCCTTCCTGTATGTTTTGATGTACATGTGATAAATAAAGCTAATTTTTATCATTAAAAATTGTTTTAAAAATACTGAGAACATGAGTTGTAAAGTGTTCTTGAAAGTGAGTGGGTAGGTTGTAGAATCAGTTCAGAGTTTTGGTGAGTGAATCATCAATGCTGTTTCAGAAAACTGATGTTGGTTGTGTAATAACTTCCTGAATCTGGAGACGTGAGACCTTAGGCTCCTGTACCTCCTCTCCGATGGTAATAGTAGGAAGAGAGCCATGGGCTGGATGTTGTGGGTCCTTCATGAGTGGTTTCCTGTGGCAGCGCTCCATGTAAATAATGGAGAGGGCTTTTCCTGTGATCGACTGGGTTGTATCCACCACTTTTGATTGATTTTTCTGTTCCTGGACATTCTAGATCAGGATGCAACCAGTTAAGATATTCTCCACTGTGAACCATAGATGTTTGTCAAAGTTTTAGGTGACACGCTGAATCTGTGCAAACTTCTGTGAAGGTAGAGGTTCTAGTCCCAGGACAGATTTTGTGAAATGATAATACCAAGGACCCTCTCCGCCTCTGATCCCCTCATGAGGAATGGCTCATAGTCCTTCAGTTTCTTCCTCCTGTAGTCAACATTCAGCTTTTTGGTTTTGCTAACGTTGAGTGAGATGTTGTTGTTGTGGCACCACTCAGCCATATTTTCAAACTCCATCCTACATGCTGATTCCTCACCACCTTTGATTCAGCCAACAACAGTAGTGCCGTCAGCAAACTTAGATATGGCATTGGAACTGTACTTACCCTCACGGTCATCAGTATAAAGAGAGTAGAGTAGGGGACTAAGCACACAGCCCTGTGGTACTGTCATGGTCCGGTCCGTGAAGTCCGTATTCCGGTTCACGGTCCGGTCCATCGACCCTTGCTCCAGGTTTTCCTGTCTACCCTGTTTCTGTTCTTGTTGACCTCTAATTGAGGCAGCTGATGCTCGTTGGGGTTGGCTGCATAAATACCTTCAGAGACCAGGGCATGGCTGCTGGATTGTTCTTGTCCTTGTATCCCTTCCTCTGCTTTCTGTTTCCTTGCCTGAAACCCTGCCTTGTCTTGCCTGTAACTCTCGCCTCGCCTGAAGTTCTCGTCTCACCTTGCTTTGCCAGAAGCCCTGCCTTGTCTTGCTGGTAACTCTCGCCCCACCTGAAGTTCTCGTCTCGCCTTGCATTGCCTGAAGCCTTGCCTTGTCTTGCTGGTAACTCTTGCCTCGTCTCGCCTGCAGTCTTGTCCTGGAGCCACCCTGTACCTAGCTCCCTTCCTATCCCTTGCCTCTGCCCAGGTAAGCCAGGCCGTGTTGCCGTTACCTGCGGTTGGTTCTGTCCCTTCCTGTCCCATGCCTCCATCGGGTGCTGATCCGCGCCCTTCCCAGGAGGAGCCTGCCTTGTCTCAAGCCTGAAGACTCCAGCCTCCTGCCTCGTCTCAAGCCTGAATACTCCAGGCTCCTGCCTAGTACTTCAGTGTCTGTGTCTTGCACTTGGGTCTGTCCCCAGCCACCTCCGTATGACAGGTACACTTGTGCTGATGGAGATTGTGAAGGTGTTGTTGCTAATCTGTCCTGACTGGGGTCTGCAAGTGAGGAAGTTGAGGATTCAGTTGCACAAGGATGTATTGAGGCCCAGGTCTTGGAGCATAGTGATGAGTTTTGAGAGGATGATGATAGTGTTGAATGCTGAGCTGTAGTCAATGAAGAACATCCTGATGTATGCATCTTCACTGTCCAGGCGTTCCAGGGTTGAGTGAAGGGCCAATGAAATAGCATCTACTGTGGACCATTTTTTGTTTCACTCAATGTATTGGAACAGGTAGGACAGTAGTGTAGCAGTTCAAGACTGGATTAATAACACTCCCTGAGTGGGTGATAAAAGTAGAGACTCTCACAACAATTAAGAAGTATCAAGATGAGTACTTGAATCACCAGTGCATAGAAGGTTATGGATCAAATAGGATTAGTAATTGACTAGACAACGGGGTGACCCGTTGGGGCACCCTTTGAGAGAAGGGTAGTGCAGTCTGATGTGACCAGAATGAACATTAAATTTTCCTGAATGCTATTGGTATCGCTTTGCTTTGGAAACTGAAGTAGTAAACCTCAGTTTATTAAAGAAGAACGACACGTAGCAAAGCAAATACAGCTCCTCCTCGTTTAAAGAAGGGACACTTTTGATGGCATCATTTCTGGTTTATCTGCCACCCTTGTGCCTCTCGTTGTCATTCTGGAGACGTGCAGCCCTTTCATATCCCGTCTCTTCATCTCTTCTGCTGTTTGTGGTTTGTCTGTGATCCTGGAGACGTGCATTCCTCTCCTCCTCTGTCTCTTCTTCTCTCATCTTTTTTTATCCTGACTCTTTGGTCCTGGAGTTGTGCGGCCCTGGCCTCATCTGATTCTTGTTCTCGCCCTCTCCTTGCTGCTTCCCGACGATGTTTGGCGTCATCTCTTGACCATAATGTCCACCTTCCCTTTTCACGCAGCATAATTGGGCTGACTATTTTTTTTACCCTAATGCTGGATAGAAGATACGAAGCAGTAACACCAAAGGATGCTGATTATTCTTGATGATGTGGTTGACGCTGTCCTAAATGGATGTGATATAGTTATCGCTGTCCTTTGACTGCAGCAAAGGGTTTTATGAGTATCTGGAAGTACGTCATTACAATAAGATTTAATTATCTCTTATTGATGGGAGGCAGTTAGATCTGTCCCAATCCTGCACATGCTAATGGTGATTAGCAGAATGTGACCCCTCGAAATAGAGCTGTTCTGCCCTTTTGCTCCGGTAGGTGTCGCTGCTGAGGCTGGCCATACGCATGCGTCGGGCTGTTGCGTCCCGATTTCCATGATGGGTGATCGGCTCACGGGTGAAAAGGAGCCTGTTGATCTGTGGTGAATAAGCAATTTTATACGAATATATAACCCTGAACTTTGCCTGCATTCTGTAAGTTAGCGCATTTTAATTCGATTTAGCCAAAAAAAGTGCCGCTGTAATGCACCGTTTGCGCTAATTGGAGGTGACAAACAGACAGACCGAGCATGAGAGTTTTAGTATTATATAGATATATTTTCCATAGAAGGCTATGGATCAAATAGGATTAGTAATTAATGATCAGCATGGACAAAGTGGGCCAATGGGCCTGTTTCTGTGCCGAATGACTCTATGAACCAAACACACTCGTCTAGCAGAATCTGAGGAATTTAAATACAATTAATTTTTTAAACTCCAGAACAATAAAAAAAAGACTGGTGTCTGTAATTTGGAATGATGAAACTTGCTTAAAACCACATTAATAAAACTTGGACTCCTCCATCCTTGTAAGTTACCTTTACCACCTGCCCTCTATCTTCAACCTCCCTTTAATCATTAAGTCCTTAAAGCCCCTCCCCATCTTCAGCTTCCCTTTAATCCTTAAGGACTCCCAAAGGTGTACTTCTGACAGAAATCTTGGGTTGAATCTCACCAACTGGGCTTCCATTCCTGTCCGAGTATAAAATCAGCTCTGACTAAAGTCACTCATGGTAACCTGCAGTTGTGAGATAAGTAAAAGGTCCTGCCCTGTCCCTTTCAAGCTGCCAGTCATTAAGCAGAATGGAATGGCATGTAGAGTTACACGATACGGCAGTGGGTCATTTTGCCCACTCAGTCTGTGCTGACCATCAACCATCCATCGTCACTAACCCTACACTAATATCATTTTATTCTCCCATAGCTCTCCTGAGACTCTACGACTCAGTGACCAACTTACCTACTGAGCCACACACCTTTGGCATACAAGGAGGAACTGGAGCAGCCAGGGGAAGACCATATGATCATGGGGAGATCCCTTTGGCCCATCTAGACCATGCCAAAATCATTTAAACTGCCTATTCCTGTCAACCTGGGGACTGTTAGGAGAAATAGAAATGTAAATAGGCAGTTAGTGCAGAGTACCACTGTGGCCATTCTCATTAGTAATAAGTTTCCAGTTTTGGGTATTGTTGTGGGGGATGACCTCCCTGGGGGGTGACCTCCCAGGGGAATGCCATGACCAGGTTACTGGCACTGAGCATAGCTCCAATGTGCAGAAGGGAAAGAGGAAGAAGAGGTGTGTGGGAGTGATAGGGGACTCAGTAGTCAGGGGAAGAGACAGGAGATTCTCTGGACATGAACGGGACACCCGGATGGTAAAAACATAGAGACACAGAAAGCTTACAGCACAATACAGGCCCACAATGCTGTGCTGAACATGTACTTACTTTAGAAATTATCTAGGGTTACCCATAGCCCTCTATTTTTCTAAGCTCCATGTATCCATCCAGGAGTCTCTTAAAAGACCCTATTGTATCTGCCTCCACCACTGTTGCTGGCAGCCCATTCCATGTACTCGCCACTCTCTGCATAAAAAAAACTTACCCCTGACATCTCCTCTGTACCTACTTCCAAGCACCTTAAAACCGTGCCCTCTCATGTTAATTATTTCAGCCTTGGGAAAGAGCCTCTGACTATCCACATGATCAATGCCTCTCATCATCTTGTACACCTCTATCAGGTCACCTCTCATCCTCTGCTACTCCAAGGAAAAAAGGCCAAGTTCACTCAACCTATTCTCATAAGGCATGCTCCCCAATCCAGGCAACATCCTTGTAAATCTCCTCTGCACCCTTTCTATAGTTTCCACATCCTTCCTGTAGTGAGGTGACCAGAACTGAGCACAGTACTCCACGTGGGGTCTGACCAGGGTCCTATATAGCTGTAACATTACCTCTTGGCTCCTAAACTCAGTCCCACAATTGATGAAGGCCAATGCACCATATACCATCTTAACCAGAGTCAACCTGCACAGCAGCTTTGAGTGTCCTATGGACTCGGACCCCGAGATCCCTCTGATCCTCCACACTGCCAAGAGTCTTAACCATTAATACTATATTCTGCCATCATATTTGACCTACCAAAATGAATCACCTCACACTTATCTGGGTTGAACTCCATCTGCCACTTTTCAGCCCAGTTTTGCATCCTATCAATGTCCCGCTGTAACCTCTGACAGTCCTCCACAGTATCCACAACACCCACAACCTTTGTGTCATCAGCAAATTTACTAACCCATTCATCCACTTCCTCATCCAGGTCATTTATAAACATCAGAAAGAGTAGGGGTCCCAGAACAGATCCCTGAAGCACGCCACTGGTGACCGACCTCCATGCAGAATATGACCCGTCTACAACCACTCTTTGCCTTCTGTGGGCAAGCCAATTCTGGATCCACAAAGCAAGATACCCTTGGGTCCCATGCCTCCTTACTTTCTCAATAAGCCTTGCATGGGGTACCTTATCAAATGCCTTGCTGAAATCCATATACACCACGTTTCCTCCCAAGTGCCAGGGTCAGGATGTCTTGGATCGCGTCTACGGCATTTTGGAGAGGGAGGGAGAGCAGCCGGATGTTTTGGTACATATTGGTACCAATGACATAGGAAGGGAAAGCAAAGAGGTCCTGAAAAGAGAATTTAGAGAGCTGGGTCGAAAGCTGAGAAGCAGGACCTCCAGGGTAGTAACTTCTGGAACGCTGCCTGTGCCATGCACTAGTGAGGGTAGAAACAGGATGATTTGGCAGAGAAATGTGTGGCTGAGAGGCTGGTGCAGGGGGCAGGGCTTCAGGTTCTTGGATCATTGGGATCTCTTTTGGACAAGGTTTAAAAGTGACGGGTTGCACCTGAACCCGAGGGGGACCAATATTCTCGTGGGCAGGTTTGTTAGAGCTGCTGGGGAGGGTTTTAACTAATTTGGTGGGAGCGGGAGTTGGAAACTGGAGTGGAGGGACTCAGAATAGGACAGATGTAAAAAAGCAAAATTAGCATGCAGTCGGACTGTCAGGCTGGGCCAAAATTGCAGCCAGCAGGATGAGTATCAGTGCATTATGGATGCAGAATCAAAAAGGGTAGCAAATACAGTACTCAAGGTGTTATATCTCAATGCACAGAGTATAAGAAATAAAGTGGATGATCTCGTTGCACTATTACAGATTGCCAGGTATGATATTGTGGCCATCACTGAATCATGGCTGAAGGATGGTTGTAGTTGGGAGCTGAATGTCTAAGGTTACACGTGGAATTGTAGGCAGAGGAGGTGGCGTGGCTCTGCTGGTAAAGAATGGTATAAAATCAGTAGAAAGATCTGACATGGGATTGGAAGATGTTGAATCCTTGTGGGTTGAGGTAAGAAACTGCAAGGGTAAAAGGACCCTGATGGCAGTTGTATACAGACCTCCCAACAGTGGCCGGGAGGTGGACCACAGATTACTACAGGAAATAGGAAAGATGTGTCAAAAGAGCAATGTTATGACAGCCATAGGAGATTTCAACATGCAGGTTGATTGGGAAAATAAGGCTGGTAATGGATCTCAAGAAGGTGAGTTGTTGTATGCCTACAAGATGACTTTTTAGAGCAGTTTGTTGTTGAGCCTACAAGGAGATCAACTTTACTGGATTGGCTGTTAAGAAATGAACCAGAGGTGATTAGGGAACTTAAGGTAAAAGAATCCTTAAGAGGACATGATCACAATATGATGGAGTTCAAACACGAGGAAATCTGCAGACGCTGGAAATTCAAGCAACACACACAAAAAATGCTGGTGAACGCAGCAGGCCAGGCAGCATCTATAGGAAGTGGTACAGTCGACGTTTCGGACCGAGACCCTTCGTCAGGACTAACTGAAAGGAGAGAGAGTAAGAGATTTGAGAGCGGGAGGGGGAGATCTGCAATGATAGGAGAAGACAGGAGGGGGAGGGATGGAGCTAAGAGCTGGACAGGTGATTGGCAAAAGGGATACGAGGCTGGAGAAGGGAGAGGATCATGGGACAGGAAGCCTAGGGAGAAAGAAAGGGGAAGGGGAGCCCAGAGGATGGAGAGCAGGCAAGGAGTTATAGTGAGAGGGACAGAGGGAGAAAATAAATAAATAAATAAATAATAAGGGATGGGGTACGAAGGGGAGGTGGGGCATTAACGGAAGTTAGAGAAGTCAATGGCATGAACAAAAAGCAAAAGAGAGCATACAACAAAGCAAAAAATTAGTGGGAAGATAGAGGATTGGGAAGCTTTTAAAAACCTACAAAGAGCGACTAAAAGGATCATTAGGAGGGAAAAGAAGAAATATGAAAGCAAGCTAGTAAACAATATTAAAGCTTTTTCAAATATGTAAGAAATAAGAGATGAGAGTGGATATTGGACTGCTAGAAAATGAGGCCGGAGAAATAATAATGGGGGACAAGGAGCTGGCAGATGAACTAAACGAGTATTTTGCATCAGTCTTCACTGTGGAAGACAATAGCAGTGTGCCAGATGTTGAAGAGTGTGAGGGAAGAGAAGTGAGTGCAGTTACTATTACAAGAGAGAGGGTGCTCAAAAATCTGAAAGACCTAAGGGTACATAAGTCACCCAGACCAGATGAACTGCACCCTAGGGTTCTGAAAGAGGTAGTGGGAGAGATTGTGGAGGCATTAGTAATGATCTTTCCCTATAATCTTTCAACCTTATTGATATCCTTCCTGTAGGTAGGTGACCAAAACTGCACACAATACTCTAAATTAGACCAATGTCTTATACAACTTCAACATAACATCCCATGTCCTGCACTCAATACATTGATTCATTGATTTATGAAGGTCAATATGCCAAAAGCTTTCTTTACGAGCCTCTCTACCTGTGATATCACTTTCAACGAATTATGCACCTGTGTTCCCAGATCCCTTTGTTCTACCACACTCCTCAGTGCCCTACCGTTCACTGTGTAAGACCTACCCTGGTCGGTCCTACTGAAGTGCAAAACCTTGCACTTGTCTGCATTAAATTTCATCTGCCTGTTTTCAGCCCATTTTTCCAGCTGGTGCAGGTCTCTCTGCAAGCCATAATATCCTTCCTCACTGTCCACAACACTCACAATCTTGGTGTGATCCGCAAATTTGCTGATCCAGTTGACCACATTGTCATCCAGATCATTGATATAGACGACAAATAACAAAGGACCCAGCACCACTCCCTGCGGCACTCCCCTAGTCACAGGCCTCCGTGAGGCAACCATCTACTGCCACTCTCTGGTTCCTCCCACAAAGCCAATGTCTAATCCAAATTACTACCTCAATCCAGAATGCCGAATGACTGAACCTTCTTGATCGGGCTCCCATGCAGGACCTTGTCAAATGCCTTACTAAAGTCCATGTAGACAACATCCACTGCCTTGCCTTCATCCACTTTCATGGTAATGCTCTTGAAAAAAACTCTATAAGATTGGTTAGACATGACCTACCACGCACAAAGCCATGCTGACAATCCTTAATCAGTCCATATCTATCCAAATCCAGTCCCTTAGAACACTTTCCAGTAACTTTCCCACAACTGATGTCAGACTTATCGGCCTATGAATTCCTGGTTTCTGTTTAGACCCTCTTTCAAACGGCAGAACAACATTGGCTATCTTTCAATCCTCTGGTACCTCACCTGTCGGTAAGAATGATTTAGATATCTCTGCTATGGCCCCGGCAGTTTCTTCACTTGTCTCCCGTAGAGTTTAAGGGAACACCTTGTCAGGCCCTGGGAATTTATCCACCTTGGTTTGCCTCAGGGTAGCAAATGCCTCCTCCTTTGTAATCAGTACAGGCTCCATGAAGTTGATGCCACTTTGCCTCACTTCTATAGACTCTGCGCCCATCTCCTGAGTAAATACAGATGCAAAGAATTCATTAAAGATCTCCCGTAACTCTTTTGGCTCCACACATGGATGATAGTTCTGATCTTCCAGAGAACCAATTTTGTCCCTTGCAGTCCTTTTGTTCTTAACATACCTGTAGAAGCCCTTGGGATTCTCCTTCACCTTGTCTGCTAGAACAACTTCATGTCTTCTTTTAACCTTCCTGATTTCTTTCTTAAGTGTTCTCTTGTATTTCTTGTACTCCATAAGCACCTCAATTTTTCCTGCCTGCCTATACCTGCAATGCACCTCCTTTTTTCTCTTAATCAGGGCCTTAATATCTCTTGGAAAACAAGGTTCCCTACACTTGGTATATTTACCTTTTGCAAAGTGTTCCCCTACACAAACTTCTGTTACCCGTCCTGTCTCATTCTCTAATAGAAGATCCAGTACTGCACGCTCTCTTGTTGGGACTTCTATGTACCGATGAAAGGAACTTTCAAATGAACACATTTGACAAACTCTATCCCATCTAGTCCTTTTACAGTATGGGATTCCCAGTCAATATGTGGAAAGTTAAAATCACCTACTATAACAATCTTATGGTTCTTGCAACTGTCTGCGATCTCTTTACAAATTTGTTCCTTGAAATCCCTTGGACTGTTGGGTGGTCTGTAATATAGCTTCACTAACGTGGTTATACCTTTCTTATTTCTCAGTTCCACCCATAAATCCTCACCAGTCTGTTCTGGACTCTGGTTCCATCCAACTGCAACTCTAGTTTAAACCCCACTGTTCAGCATTAAGCATTAACAAGCCTTCCTGCTCGGGAATTAGTCCCCCTCCAGTTTAGATGCAAACTGTCCCATCTGTACAGGTTCCACCTTCCCTGGAAGAGAGCCCAATGATCCACAAATTGTAAGCTCTCCCTCCTACACCAACTCCTTAGCCACGTGTTAAAACTGCATAACTTTCCTAGTTTGGCCTCACTAGCACGTGGCAAGGGTAGCATCTCTGAGATCACAACCCTGGAGGTCCTGTAACTTAGCACCTAACTCCTTGAATTCCCTATGCAGAACATCCTCACTTGTCCTACCCACGTCATTGATAAATACATGGACCTTGACCTCTGGCTGTTTACCTTCCCACTTAAGAATGCTGAGGACTCAATCTGAGATGTCTCAGGAGGTAACATACCATCCAGGAATCTCATTCTCACCCACACAACCTTCTTCCTGTCCATTCCCCTAACTGACAAAACTCCATGCAGACCCAAGGTCAGAAGTGAACCCTGGTCTCTGACACTGTGAGGTAGCAGCTCTGTCAGCTGAGGCACTCAGCTCACTTGCTGCTTAAACCATAAGTATGGATTTTGTTACATCTGGACTTGACTATCCAGTGCATGGCAATACAGCTGTGAGTCCAAACAAAACTCTGTGGACATGTTCCAACAAGCAATGAGTCCTGTTCACCCATCACACCTGTGTTTACTGCCCTAAACTGGTTCTTGGTTAAACAACTTCTCCATAATAAAATCCTCATCCTTATTTTTAAATTCCCCCTGTCTTCCATGTACAATCTCCTCCAGTCCTACAAGATCATACCAAAAGACCTCAAGATATGAGTAAAATTAGGCCATTCAGCCCATCAAGTCTGCCCTGCTATTTGATCATGACTGATTTATTATCCCTCTCAACCCCATTCTCCTGCCTTCTCCCCGAAACCTCTGACACCATTCTTAATCAAGAACCTATCAACTTCCACTTTAAATATAGACAATGACTTGGCCTCCACAACCATCTGTGTTAATGAATTCCACGGATTCCCCACCTTCTGGCTAAAGAAATGCCTCTTTATCTCTGTTCTAAAGCGACGTCCTTCTACTCTGAGGCTGAACTCTTTGGTTCTAAACTCCCCCACTATTGGTAGCATCCTCTCCATCTCCACTCTACCTTGGCCTTTCAATATTCAATAGGTTTTAATGTGATTCCCCCCTCATTCTTCTAAACTTCAGTGAGTACAGGACCAGAGGTTCATACTGTAGGTTAACCCTTTCATTCCTGGGATCATTCTTGTGAATCTCCTGTGGACATCACCCATTGCCAGTACATCCTTTCTTAAATCATCCAAGTGCGATCTGACCAATACGTTATAAAGCCTCAGCGTTACATCTATGCTTTTCTATTCTAGTCCTCTCAAAATTAATGCTAACATTGCATTTGCTTTCCTTACTACCCACTCAATCTGCAAGTTAACCTTTAGAGAATCCTGCACTAGGATTCCCAGGCCCTTTTGCATTTCTGACTTCTGAATTTTCTTTCCATTTAGAAAACACCTTCATTCCTTCTACCAAAGTGCATGACCAAACACTTCCCTACACTGTACTCCATCTGCCACTTCTTTGCCTATTCTCCTAATCTGTCCAAGACATCCTGCAGATTCCCTGCTTCCTCAACACTACCTGCTCCTCCACCTATCTGTGTATCATTTGCAAACTTGGCCACAAATCCATCTATTCTGTCATCCAGGTTATTGACGCATAACGTGAAAGAACCTGTCTCAACACCACCACCCTCCCCCCGGAACACCAGAAAAGGCCCCCTTTATTCCTGCTGTTCGTCTTCTGCCAGTCAGCCAATCTTTTGTTCTTGCTAGTATCCTTCCTGTACAGGTGCCCCCCACTTTTCAGACGTTTGCTTTACGAAACCTCACTGTTACGAAAGACCTACATTAGTTCCCTGTTTTCACTTTCAGAAGGTGTTTTCACTGTTATGAAGAAAGGCAGCGTGCGATAAAAAGGCAGCGTGTGCCCCAAGCAACCGCTCTCCCCCGAATTCTCACCGGCATTGCTTTAACACGTGCCTGTGAGCAGCCGTTTGCAAGATGAGTTCTATGGTGTCGGAAAAGCCTGAAAGAACTCGAAAGAACACTTAGCATAAAACTAGACATAATTAAGCGTTTCGATCTTGGTGAACGAAGTAAGGACAAAGGGAGTTTGGCTTGTGGAAGCTGACGAACATGATGGTGAAGGGGTTTTGGCATCCCATGACCAAGAACTGATAGATGAAGAGCTGATGCAATTGGAAGAGGAAAGGATAACAATCGAAACTGAATTCATTAGCAAACTGAACGTGAAGCAACTGCGTGAGATTTTCGCTGCAATGATAAAGTACGACTTTAATTTTGAAAAGGTACATAGGTTTAGGGGATATTTGCAAGATGGTTTGAGTCCTTATAAAGAACTATATGATAGAAAAATGCGTGAGACTCAGCAGTCAAGCAAGCCTTCCACATCAGCAACAGTAGATGACGAACTTTGACCTTCGACATCGAGGCAGGTAGTCATAGAAGATAAGCTGCCTGCTCTAATGGAAACATACGACGAGATGATACCCCAGTGTCCCACCACCCCAACACCCAGGCCGCGGACAGATACCGATTCGCGGAGAATAGTCAGTCATACTTTATTGATCCCGGGGAAAATTGGTTTTCATTACAGTTGCCCCATAAATAATTAGGTGCCGTCCAACACGTAATTGTCCGCCCAGATCAGAGACGACGCAATCGGAAATCAGCACTGATCTGGGCCGACAATTATGTGCCGGGCGGCACCTAATTAATTAGCATGTTTATTTCGGCTTTTTTCTTAAAGATGTGCTGTGTACCTCCCGGCTACTGCTGCACCCCTGCATGCTTCGCGGATCGGTATCGATCGGCGGCCTGGAGGGTGGGGACCACTGCACCACCCAACCTACGACGACTCAGTCTAACACACCATCATCAGTGTGCTCGTTGCTGAACCAATTCCAGTAAGTGATACTACACTGTACATACATTATTTCTACTTTATATAGGCTGTGTATTTTTACGTGTTATTTGGTATGATTTGGCAGCTTCATAGCTTAAAGGTTACTGGAGAGCGCTTGCGCCGTGTTTTTGCCAACAGCGCTTGCATGAGATTTTCTGCCGACAGCAGTTGCATGAGATTTTCGCTACAGCGAACAGTGCAGTAATCGTTGTGGAAAAGTACTTCTACTTTATATAGGCTGTGTATTTATCATATCATTCCTGCTTTTACTATATGTTACTGTTACTTTAGGTTTTATGTGTTATTTGGCACGATTTGGTAGGTTATTTTTGGGTCTGCGAATGCTCGCAAAATTTTCCCATATAAATAAATGGTAATTGCTTCTTCACTTTACGACATTTCAGCTTACGAACCATTTCATAGGAACGCTGTACCTTCGGATGGCGGGGGAAACCTGTAATACCATGGACTCTTACCTTGTTAAGAAGCCTTATGTGCAGCACCTTGTCAAAGGTCTACTGAAAATCCAAGTAAAGAACATCCACTGGCACTGCTTTGTCTATCCACTGATCTCCTTTGTATAACTGCCTGTTATTTCCTCAAAGAATTCCAACAAGTTTGTCAGGCAAGATTTACCCTTAAAGAAATCATGCTGACTTCAGCCTATTTTATCATGTGCCTCCAGGTACCCCAAACCTCATCCTTAATATGTTGTTTCTTCTTTTTTTATACAAGGCCAAGTTGCTACTCAACTTAGTATGGATGGAAAGTGCAAGGAGCCAGCCGGATTCGAACTTGGGACCATTTGCCTCAAAGTCCAGTTGGCTATCCTTAATATAGACTCCAACATCTTCCCAATCATTGAGGTCAGACCAACAGGCCCATAATTTCCTGTATTTTGCCTCACTCTCATCTTAAAGAGTGGAGTGACACTTGCAATTTTCCAGTCCTCTGGAACCTTTCCAGAATCTAGTGATTCTTGAAAGATCACCAATAAGGTCTCCACAATCTCTTCAGCTACCTCTTTCAGGTGATTTACCTACCTTCAGTTCAGACCTTTCAGTTTCCCAAGTACCTTCTCCCTGTTAATAGCAACTGCACTCATTTCTGCCCCCTGACAATCTCAAACTTCTGACATATTGCTAGTGTCTTCCAGTGAAAACTGATGCAAAATACTTATTCAGTTCATCCACCATTTCCTTGTCCCCCATTACTACCTCTCCAGCATCGTTTTCCAGCAGTCCAATATCCACTCTCGCCTCTCGTTTATTCTTTATATATCTGAAACAACTCTTGGTATCCTCTTTCTTCCATAAATCTCTCTCCACCTTTAAGTCTGTTCTTAGCATCTGCCAGTTGCCTCAAGAGCTCTTGTTTGTGTTCAGTGTGGACTTTTTATTAAAAAAATCATGGGATTTCTTCCCATTTCAAAGGTGCCTAGGAGGTACACCAGACTGGCAAGATTAAAGGGAGTGGGTGAGTTTAAGGAAAACCTAGGAAAGGCAGTGGTTCAGTTGAGAGGGAGCAGAAAAAATGAGTGGGTGGGTTTAAAGGCAACAAAGGTAAGAAACCACAGCTTTAAATACATGCCGGTGGATGGGAGTGGATGAATTGGAAAGCACATGTTTAAAGGGAGAAATTCAAAAGTAGAAGATTAAAGGGAACTGGGAAAAGGGGAGCAGGTGAGTTTAAGGGGATCATAGATAATGTTTGTTTGTTTACTTAAATTAACATTTTGTGTAATTAAATTTAATTGAGGCAGAAAATATGGCTGTTTATTACTAAAATGAAAATTATACTACCCCATGACAGATTGTTGCACTTTTTGGGTGTAATTTCAGTGTGAAAATAAATGCTTTCCTTTGAGCAATGCAGTCACTGTTGGTTCTATTTTGCGAGAGGGATGCCAGAGAAAATTTGAGTGAAAGACCAAAAGTTTGGCAGAATGGTACAGAACAGCAACAGAGACAGTCAGTGTAAAGGCTGGTTTCACAAGAAAATAAAGGAAACCTTTATTTATTACTACCTGCAAAAGAGCCCTGATAAAGGGTCTCCACCCAAAACATTGACTGTTTACTCTTTTCCATAGATTACAAATAAGAGGTCATGCATTAAGGGTGAAAAGTGAAGAGCTAGGGGAACATGAAGGGAAACATCTTCACTCAGAGGGTAGGGGATATGGAGGGCTATGGTCATAGTGCAGGTCTATATGAATAAAGAGTTTAAATGCCTCAGCACAGACTAGATGGGCCAAAAGACCCATTTCTGTGCTGTACTTGTCTATGACTTAATAGGCTAAATGTGTTGGTGTTCCGAGGGACCTTCCACACCTTTAACTTTGTGGTTTGTGCATAATGTGCAAGTAATTCTGAAGGGAAACACCATATTAGGCCTTAATGTAAGAAAATTTGGAGGAAGATATTTTTTTGTAACCAAATAGGATCACACCATTCTCTGTAAACTCAATATTGTGCATAAAAATCTCAGATCAGTTTCTGAGATGCTCGAACCATCCCAACTGGCACCAACAACCAGTCCACGTTCAGTCACTTAGATCTCCTTCCCCATTCTGAGGTTTGGTCTGAACAACAATTGAACCTCTTGACCATGTCTGCATGCTTTTATGCATTGAGTTGCTGCCATATGTTGGGCTGATTAGGTATTTGCATTCAGATGTACCTGAAAAAAGTGGCCACTGATTGCAATAGGTGGCTTATTTCCGTGCTGCATTGCTCTGACTCAAAGCAGAAAAAGCATGATCGTAAGCAGTCACAAAGGGTTGAATGGCCTCTGCCATTTGCTAACTTTACCCAGGCTGACCTTTATGCAACTCCAGAGCCACCCACATGGTTGCTTAGCTACTCAATTTAGGAATGGACAATAAAGCATCAGCACTGACGGCAATATACCAAAAAAGTCTTCATTTGCTCAAACTGCAATTCAAGTAGACTAAATGCAGGCAAAAGCAAACAACCTGATTGGCATCTCATCTACCATCATTGCACAGGGACTAGTGTGCATCACCCAACAGAAATGCACTGCAGTTACTTGACATGCCACGGCTCCTACTACAACTCTCAAATCTGTAATCTCTACAAGCCAACAATAAGGGTAGCATATACAGAGGTAGTCTGCTTCCAGCTTCTTCTCCTCCACCCCCCCCCACGTCACACAAGAAAACATGAAGTTTCAAAAGCACAAGCATCAAATGGCAAGTTTGCAGTTATGTTGATAACATAACAGCCAGTAAATAAAAACTGTGCTTAGTATTTTTTTCTAATTCAGCTTCATCGGTTATGAAGAGTTTATTTCAGATCTAATTAACACCATTGTACATTGAAACAGATGTCAGTAGAACACTGTATAAGCATTCCTGTACAGAATTTGGCATTGGGGCATATGAGGTGTCCAGGGTGGGTAACACCTCTGGTGAAGGGGCTTGTTGTGTTCATTCTGGGGTAGCTTGCTCAGCTTTGGTTCCCACCGGACACTCAGCTCTCACATTTGGCTCCAAGTAGCTGTTTGCATGTGACAGTGGACAGAAGTGGAGAGAGTGAGCAGCTTCAAGTTCCTGGGTGTGAAGATCTCTGAGGATCTAACCTGGTCCCAACATACTGATGTAGTTATAAAGGTGGCAAGACAGCAGCTATATTTCTCATTAGGAGTTTGAAGAGATTTAGTATGTCAATAAATACACTCAAAAACTTCTATAGATGTACTGTGGAGAGCATTCTGACAGGCTGCATCACTGTCTGGTATGGAGGGTGGGGGCTACTGCACAGGACTGAAAGAAGCCCAGAGGGTCATAAATTTAGTCAGCTCCATCTTGGGTACTAGCCTACAAAGTACCCAGGACATCTTCAGGGAGCGGTGTCTCAGAAAGGCAGCATCCGTCATTAAGGACTCTCAGCACCCAGGGCATGCCCTTTTTTCACTGTTACCATCAGGTAGGAGGTACAGAAGCCTGAAGACACACACTCAGCGGTTCAGGAAAAGCTTCTTCCCCTCTGCCATCCGATTCCTAAATGGACATTGAATCTTTGGACACTACCTCACTTTTTTAATTATTTGTTTTTTTTTGCACAATTTTTAATCTATTCAATATGTACTGTAATTTACTTATTTTATTTAGTTTTTTTTTCTATATTATGTATTGCATTGAACTACTGCTGCTAGGTTAACAAATTTCACGTCACATGTTGCTGATAATAAACCCGATTCTGATAGTAGTCAAACCACAGTACACTGCTTCGACAGGTGAGGGTAGCCGGTGACCTCACACTCTGGCGAGATAGGGACAAGCCTGTCCTAGCATGTGAAGTCAGCTCCATGGAGGGCAAAGGCCATGACGAGACACAGAAGTAGACTATGACTACTTTTGCCCTTTGCTCTCCACGCAGTGTCGCAGAACTACCATCCTGACCACTGGATCTCACCTGCCCAGTCCACTGACCAGGGTCTTCCTTGATTGCAGTCGTGACACTTGTTCGTACCATTGAATCCAGAGTTCCCCCAGTGCAATGGCTTTTCCACTTCAAGAATTCTCCCACACAGGTTTCCTATCATCATTGGACACCCACCACAATAGGTTTGCAGCAAGTTTCACCCACCCTTCCCAACAAGCTCAGTATCGAAAACTCAGCACTCACCAACTGACCTCATGTATGCTCCATTCATAACAGTAATTAGAAAAGGCACTATGTTCTACAATCCCTCAGGACTTGTTTCCATTCTTCTCCAAATCCACCCCAGATCATATCTTAGTTACTCCATGACTTTGGGATGAAATATTCAAGGTACAAGCTCCAATCACAATGCTTTTGTTTGTATGGTTATGCCAAATTGTCAGAAATCAAAGGGTACAAGGGAAAGATTAGCATCGTCCTGGACAACCTGTTTTCTCTTTTAAAAAAAATACTCCACTGCATAAATATAAATCTCTCCACCCCCTCATCCAAATATCCTCATTGTTTTTGATTACCTATTTACCTATGCTGGGCAGCTCAAACCTCAATTTCAAACTCTATGGTTAACATTTTTTTTAAAAAACTTCATCCCTGCAGACCCTCATGTCCTGCTTTAAGGCCTTCCTTGTATTTCCTCCACCCATTAACTCCATTGGTCCCTACTATCAATATCCAAACACTTAGCTCATCCTTTGAAAAAAATGTTACATACTGCTTCAGTGAACCAGTCAATTTAAGGGAGCAAGCAAATGGGGCCCTAGCAAGTTTAATAAGTATGCCAGAAGTACAATAGTTTTCAGACTATTGAATAGGGTATTAATAGCATTTTACAGTACATCCACAGGAATTTTTAAATGTAACAAAATTTTAAATAGAAAACATCAAATGAGTGCAGAAAGCAATTATTATTCATGCAAAATGTGCAAAGTAAAAACAGCATATTTAAGTGTTAACAGTTTATTAGAAAGATATTGTAGGCTTAAAAAAAATTCCATTGCATTTGACATAATTGAGGTTTTCAGCTTGTACTGAGCAGATTTCACAAAATACATCCTAAAGATAGTGTATTAACAGTTTTCTTAAAACTTGCATTCATGATCAAGACAGTGCAAATACACTTTTGGTCATCTAAATGTACAGCCACTTAAAATCCACAAGCGACAATGTACAGCTTTATCACTCATCATACTAACAGATGTAGAAGCTTAAGGGTCAATCAATACCATTAATAGTTTGAACGAATTCTGAAGAGACGGAGCCACTCTGAAAAGTTATTAAAACCTCACTACCTAACTGCTGCAGAATTAGCTACAGTGGCTTAGTTGATACTGAAGGAATTCAGTATTAGATACCAACTACAACGTTTAGTACTAGATCAGTACAAATTCAAATCACCGTAAATAACTTTTACTCAAGTCCTGACATATAATATGCATAACGGCATATTTTTATATTGTCCTGTACTGGTAAGCAATTTTGTCCAATACTCTGGTATGCATCGACCCCTAGAAAAGCCTTTTGAACAGGTTGAAAATGAATTGAAATATGCCTCACTGCCCTGAACAACTATCAACTTATAATTTTGTTAAAAATTAACATTTTAATGAACGCGTTGCTTCCAATTCCCTGAAGCCTTTTCCCCTCAATTTGTTTACTCTAGATCTGGCATTTCTGGAAAAACAAAAAAAGATAGTTAATTAAAGTACAGTGGAAACAAAATTACCTCAAAGTCAAATCAAAAAGTTACTTACTCTCATCATCACTATCCTGCGACCCATCCTACAGAACAAAGGATAAACAAAGGCATTTACTATATGTTGCGAATGACTTCAATTCACTATTATAGTTAGCAAGCAAAATACTTTCAGAACAAACTCGCTCCATTTACACCCCATGTGTTCCCAATTACATAATAGCAATTGGACATCCCATAGTGAAATACTCCAAATCAAAAACATACTTTGAGGTAGAGAAAAAGAATACAAGCTTAAACTACATACACTAGTTATCAAAAGTAGTGTGGCACTTCTTAGTACATTTGCAGTAGTCAACACATGCAAACCCAACAGATGGAGTCAGAAATTCAAAATTTAAATACATGCATCACAAGAATTCATTATGATTCTACAAGTGACAATGCATTACCCTTTTAGACAGTGGACAGACCTACATCAAAAATAGTGTTTTCATTCCATTTTAAAAACAATTTCTAGTATAAAATTTGTAGTATTGAATCTCAATATTCCTGTAATCCAAGAAATGTACTGGTTTTTCTCTATACAGCACATGATCAATTATCACCAAATTCATGTACTTTATACCCTAGCCTGGCTATGCATCGTGCATTAATCTGGTTCCAAGCCTACCCATGTCACACCATCCCTGTCTGTTGAGCATCACAGCTGTGCTTGCCCTATTTGACCTTATGGAAAGCATTAAAAAAAAAAAAAATCACAAATTGCACTTATCTTCAGTTAACATTAAGCATGGTTCTTTGCTCTGGCTGACAAAGAACTTTTTCCTGGGACAAAGACTTGATTGACTTAACTATGACAACTATCACAAATGAAAGATTTCCCAACTACTAAGAGTTAATTTATGTTGCAGCTGTCATGTGTTGTACCAATCCAAAAACAAAGGAGCCAAGGATATAAATCATGTGAATCGCTCAAAAGGTGAGCTTTTGAAGAGTTTGAGGGACCTAGGAAGGAATATGACTGAAATCACAGTAACAGTGTGCCAAGAGGGAGGGAGAAGAAAAAAAAACAGTAAAGAACGACTTTGGCACCAGTGTATTGTCTGCACCTGTGAAAATGGAGTTTGCAATCAAGGGATGTAAAATTTCCAAGAAAAATAACTACCAATGGCCAAACAGATAATATAAAAATCAAAGCCTTAGACCAACTCAATTTCAATAGGTCTAACCAGGGCAAAACAAATTCTACCAAATATAACTGCCCAAATCTTTTCCAATTAATTTCTTTAACCCCCTGCCTTTGACTAAACCATGGACCATGACTTCTCTGTAATAAAAGACATTTAATATAGCAGTCATTTTGATATTCTCCTTACCAAAGGCACAATTAGCCATATTACGGCATGCAATCTACACTATTTGATTAACAGAAAGCTACAAAACTACCTAGGGCTTGAACTTGAACCTTGAGAATCTAGTTATAACTGCTATAGTTACCGGGTAGTAGCATAATCTCATTTCCGTTTCATGAATTTAAAAATACAAAGTTCTAAGCTAGTATCTTCATACTTACATCATCCATTCCATCAACGTCTGGGATGTCTCCATCATCTCCTCCCATATTGTTCATCATCTATAAAGATGTATTTTAATTTTTAAAAAAAAACTTAATTCTAAACAGTACATTAATAAAGACATTCTAAATAGGGGCAAGAACTAGATGGGGTGGTGTTGAGTTATACAGACCAGGATACATCCCTCACTCACCTTGGCCATGACACTGGTTATATATTACTTGGGAAGAGAAGATGGGGCTGAAGGCAATTAGCCCAGATTCATTCTTCAGTGACTGTCACAACTGTAACCATCTACACAATCCAAATCCTATTAACACCATTGGTACAGGTCGACTTTCACTAATCCGCTGGGACCTGAGTGCCGGATTAGTGAAAATGCTGAATTACAGAAGGATCACATTAAGCCAGTGGCCCCCACCCTCCGGGCCGCAGACCGATACATTGCCGTGAAGAATGCAGTGGTGCAGCGGTAGTTGGAACGCACCCAGCACATCTTTAAGAAAAAAAAGCCGAAATAAACAAGCTAATTAATTAGATACCACCCAGCACATAAATGTCGGCCCAGATCAGAGGCGATTGCCAATTGCTTCAGGCAAAGTTACATGTCTGCAAGTGTGGGGTTGTCAGAAGCAGAAGTCAGAGAAAGGAGGTCTTCTAGACACTACATTTCACGCAACCGCCAGGAGCCCAGGGATTTGGTGCTGGGCTCTTCCCTCTTCACTCGCACTGAGGGAATCCTGGTTTCCTTTCCTCTGCTTAGTAATATAATCACCACGTCTGATCTGAGGTCATAGGCAGAAGAAAATGGAGCGTCGTCCGGGCGACGCCGGAGGGCAGTGCGCGACTGCCGGCAGGCGGGCGAGAATGCGGACCGGCCCAGCGCGCACCAGCTCCCCCGCTGCTGGCGGGTGAGATGAGCAGGTGCCGGGCAGCCGTGCCTCACGCAAATGATATTAATAAACGCAGGAAAACAAGCAGGAGTCGCCTGTCTGTGCTTACAAGAGTGCGCCAACACATGAACAGATCTAGTGCAACCAAAATAATGCGCAGCAGATTGGCACGATGGCCTGGAAAATTTGAAATTACAGTTGTGTGGATAATTTGAAATCAGTGCAGATTATCGAAGGGACCGGATTACAGGTAGTCGGATTAGTGAAGGTCGACCTGTACTCGCATTTGGTTAAGGCAAATTAAGTGGTGGGCAAGCACAATGTTCAATATAAAGAAGATTTGACTTTAAAAAAAAACATGGCCATTAGAAAAATTATCGCTCATTGAGAAGCTTAAGCTACATTAGTAGAAAACATTATCCAAATATGCTTTAATTTTTTTTATATAAAGTATTCCTACACAGCAAACAAGTTTCCTGCCAATCCAAGAATTTTTATTTGGACAAAATTCTCAGCACCACTGTGCAAGGAACACCATAGTTTAGATGTAGTTTTGTCCACTGTATATGGTGTATGTATAGTGCTTACACTATGACATGCAGGTGAGATTATTTTTGAAGGCTTATGTGCAGTTGCACACTCTGAGATGCTGAGCCAATAAACAAATGAGCAAAAGAACTCAAACTCATCAGGAAGTGAATCAAGAATTCAGTGCAAGCTAACGAGGTTTGAACAAGAAACCAACTCTTCTCTGGAGTTTACTTCCTAGAATATCAAATCTTTTCCTACAGGTTGACATCCATCTTTTCCTTTGATTGACATCCATTTTCCAGAACTGTGATGTATTTGACCCTGCTAAACGAATACCCCTTGAAGGATGTGTATATACATGTGCAGTAGTATATATTAGCCAATCACTCAAATGAATGCACCTACCTGTGAAAACTTCTCAAAGCTGGATAGATCTTCCTCTTCTGGATCATCATCCCAATCTCTCCAGTTATTGAAATCCACTTTGAGCCAGTTCAACTGCAAAAGTGACCAGTCAATAATTTTTATTTAGAGATACAGAACGGAATAAGCCCTTCCAGCCCTTTGAGCCACACTGCCATTAACCCAGTGATTAAACCCTAGTCAAATCACAGGACAATTTACGACCAGATTACCCTACTAACCAGTACTAATCTTTGGACTGTGGGAGGAAACCACAGCAGCCAGAGGAAACCCACACATTCCACGGGGAGGACATACAAACTCCTTACAGAGGATGCCAAGAATGAAAACTGGATATTGGAGTACAACATTGCACAGTCCTAGTTACCTTTGGTTTTTCTTTGGTTAACCGTGGCCATGCCTGACCAGATTCTCCTTTTCGTAAATAGCACAAGACAGATCTATCTGTCCGCTTGTGTCTGGAATCCTACAAAACACCATGACAAGAATATAGACCAACATTATACAGATCCATGCAATTAGATCATTGCAACAACTATTATTCTCCTAGTGAAATGTTAAGTATACTCCTTAGGCCCAAAAATATAATTTAAATATGATTTATCAAAAATTTCAACCATACTTTGTCACCAAAGGGACAGCGACCCATTATTGTGTTTTCAGTGAACAACTAAACCGCACTGTAAAAGTCTGACACTGATCATTAACATACTTTCTCAATTAAGAATTAGAACAAACATGCAAAAGTAGCAGAGGTTATTACTTATCTGGTTCATTTATTGTCCAATACTTACATTTGGGTCAATTGCATTATAAAGATTAACTTCATTAAAATGCTTTATGTTCTCTGCTCCTCCAAGACAGCTACAAGGAAAAGAGATGCCATACAAATAAATGAATTTCATTTTTTTCTTAAATTTTAAAATATCAAACTTATGACTTAATGTATTAATATGCCATACTTAGTTGCAGATTTTAAAAATTGGGCCATAACGACATATCAGAATGAGGTCTTGGAGCAAGCAACAGGTGTAGCAGTGTTCAAAAATGGCACAGCTGGAAAAGAATATTCCAAATCCTAACTTGATGTTATATTGCTTGCAGATATAAACCCTTTGAAAGAACTGGGAAAGGTGTGCAAAACCCCCATTTTACATGGAAGTACAACCTCCATAGTTTTGTTAATTTTTCTGCCCCACGTCCACTCACGTTACCAACCTCCTCCAGTGTTGCAGAGCTGCAGAGACAGCACATTTTTCTACTGTAACACCAAAAATGCCAAGAATAATGGAGAACAAACATTTCAATTTGATGACCCTAGTTATTGACACAAGATGTCCCTCCACAAATCCTGTGCAGATATTTCTATCACTTGCTTTTTATTTCATCTTTTTAGCCTGATGGCTTTAT
This sequence comes from Mobula hypostoma, assembly GCF_963921235.1. Lineage (NCBI taxonomy): Eukaryota > Metazoa > Chordata > Chondrichthyes > Myliobatiformes > Myliobatidae > Mobula > Mobula hypostoma. Next base: position 11,627,001 of record NC_086128.1, on the reverse strand, counting down.
TTTGCAAGTTTAAAAACTGACTTCGACATCAAACGTCAACAAAAGCATGCATTTTCATTTAGACATTGGGGAAATCACAACAGATTGTCCTGACAAGACGACGTGCTCTTCTCATCCAACCAACTTCTAATGTGCCTTCATGTACAACTCATGCCTCATTGTATGACTATCTCTTTATCTTCATCTAATTTAAATGTTCATATGCAATACTGTACATTAATAAAAACCTGAACTACAAAGATCTCTGCTCCATCTTCAACAGCATCTAGGGAAAGGTATAAAATACATTTTTTTTGCATCTGTCACAGGTCAGTTCAACTTCTTGAGAATTAGTAACAAATTAATCCAAATTCCCTGACCTAATGTTAATAAATGGACTTGTCAATTTTTCACTGGGCACTTGCTTCAATGAAAGCATGACAGGTTGCCCCTTCTGACCAAAATCTCAAAAACCTTCATGTCCAGCATGGTACAACACCACAAATTAGCATAGCATTTTATCACTGAGCTAAACTAGCAATAGGCAATTGCATAAACACAGAGGAAATAAATAGAGAGTATTTAGTAAACTTGGCATTTTCAGCATCTGTGCAGGCAAAGAAATGGGTCAAGACTCTGCATCAGGATCAAGAGTAAATGAGAAGGCATTTAATATGGGGGGGAAAAAAGAGGGTGAGACAGGCTAGGAAGTGATATAGGTGGATCCAATTGAAGAGGTGTTAACAGCTTGGAGCCTGATGAGGGAGGGTGGAGATAATAACGAGGTTGGGAGGTGATTGGCAGAGACAAAAGCATGCAGATTATGGGATAAGGAAGGTAATGAGCAAACTCAGATGAGAAAGGGATGTGGGGCAGATGTGAATAGTAAGGAAGAGACAAATCAGGTGGTAGAAGACAGATGGAACCATGCGGGAGATAAGAAAGAAAGGGGCAAGTGAAAGGACTTGGGTAGATCAGGAGAAACAAATTGTGGATGGGTGGCCTGCAGTTACCTGAAACTGCAGAATTGAATGTTCATGCTGTTGGGTTGTGACTACTCAGATGAAATAAGAGACCCTATTCTTCTAGTTTGCATTTGGCTTCACCCTAGCAAGTGGTGGAAGCGGATTATAGCATTTTGTGTAGGGAGAGGCAATATGAAATGGTTTGCAACCATATTAAATGTATCTAGGTCTCATTTCTGTAAATCTGCCAAAATAATTTCATTACCACATGTAGGTTAAAGGCTGCTAATTACTTAAAAACTATTCCCACAAGTTGAGACCTCCAGAAGGTGGGGTGAGGGAGGGGGTGAGGGAGGTAAGGTGAGGGAGGTAAGGAGGGGGTGAGGGGTGAGGGGTGAGGGGGTGAGAGGGGAGGGAGGGGAGGGAGGGGAGGGAGGGGAGGGAGGGGAGGGAGGGGAGGGAGGGGAGGGAGGGGAGGGAGGGGGAGAGAGGGGAGGGAGGGGAGGGAGGGGGTGAGAGGGGAGGGAGGGGAGGGAGGGGGTGAGAGGGGAGGGAGGGGAGGGAGGGGGTGAGAGGGGAGGGAGGGGAGGGAGGGGGTGAGAGGGGAGGGAGGGAGGGAGGGGGTGAGAGGGGAGGGAGGGAGGGAGGGGGTGAGAGGGGAGGGAGGGAGGGAGGGGGTGAGAGGGGAGGGAGGGAGGGAGGGGGTGAGAGGGGAGGGAGGGAGGGAGGGGGTGAGAGGGGAGGGAGGGAGGGAGGGGGTGAGAGGGGAGGGAGGGAGGGAGGGGGTGAGAGGGGAGGGAGGGAGGGGGTGAGAGGGGAGGGAGGGAGGGGGTGAGAGGGGAGGGAGGGAGGGGGTGAGAGGGGAGGGAGGGAGGGGGTGAGAGGGGAGGGAGGGAGGGGGTGAGAGGGGAGGGAGGGAGGGGGTGAGAGGGGAGGGAGGGAGGGGGTGAGAGGGGAGGGAGGGAGGGGGTGAGAGGGGAGGGAGGGAGGGGGTGAGAGGGGAGGGAGGGGGAGGGAGGGGGAGGGAGGGGGAGGGAGGGGGTGAGAGGGGAGGGAGGGGAGGGAGGGGAGGGAGGGGGTGAGAGGGGAGGGAGGGGAGGGAGGGGGTGAGAGGGGAGGGAGGGAGTGAGAGGGGAGGGAGGGAGGGAGGGAGGGGGTGGGAGGGGAGGGAGGGAGGGGGTGGGAGGGGAGGGAGGGAGGGGGTGAGAGGGGAGGGAGGGAGGGGGTGAGAGGGGAGGGAGGGAGGGAGGGGGTGAGAGGGGAGGGAGGGAGGGAGGGGGTGAGAGGGGAGGGAGGGAGGGAGGGGGTGAGAGGGGAGGGAGGGAGGGAGGGGGTGAGAGGGGAGGGAGGGAGGGAGGGGGTGAGAGGGGAGGGAGGGAGGGAGGGGGTGAGAGGGGAGGGAGGGAGGGAGGGGGTGAGAGGGGAGGGAGGGAGGGAGGGGGTGAGAGGGGAGGGAGGGAGGGGGTGAGAGGGGAGGGAGGGAGGGAGGGGGTGAGAGGGGAGGGAGGGAGGGAGGGGGTGAGAGGGGAGGGAGGGAGGGAGGGGGTGAGAGGGGAGGGAGGGAGGGAGGGGGTGAGAGGGGAGGGAGGGAGGGAGGGGGTGAGAGGGGAGGGAGGGAGGGGGTGAGAGGGGAGGGAGGGAGGGGGTGAGAGGGGAGGGAGGGGGTGAGAGGGGAGGGAGGGGGTGAGAGGGGAGGGAGGGAGGGGGTGAGAGGGGAGGGAGGGAGGGGGTGAGAGGGGAGGGAGGGAGGGGGTGAGAGGGGAGGGAGGGAGGGGGTGAGAGGGAGGGAGGGGGTGAGAGGGAGGGAGGGGGTGAGAGGGGAGGGAGGGAGGGGGTGAGAGGGGAGGGAGGGAGGGGGTGAGAGGGGAGGGAGGGGGTGAGAGGGGAGGGAGGGGGTGAGAGGGGAGGGAGGGAGGGAGGGGGTGAGAGGGGAGGGAGGGAGGGAGGGGGTGAGAGGGGAGGGAGGGAGGGAGGGGGTGAGAGGGGAGGGAGGGAGGGAGGGGGTGAGAGGGGAGGGAGGGAGGGAGGGAGGGAGGGGGTGAGAGGGGAGGGAGGGAGGGAGGGGGTGAGAGGGGAGGGAGGGAGGGGGTGAGAGGGGAGGGAGGGGGTGAGAGGGGAGGGAGGGGGTGAGAGGGGAGGGAGGGGGTGAGAGGGGAGGGAGGGAGGGAGGGGGTGAGAGGGGAGGGAGGGAGGGAGGGGGTGAGAGGGGAGGGAGGGAGGGAGGGGGTGAGAGGGGAGGGAGGGAGGGAGGGGGTGAGAGGGGAGGGAGGGAGGGAGGGGGTGAGAGGGGAGGGAGGGAGGGAGGGGGTGAGAGGGGAGGGAGGGAGGGGGTGAGAGGGGAGGGAGGGGGTGAGAGGGGAAGGAGGGGGTGAGAGGGGAAGGAGGGGGTGAGAGGGGAGGGAGGGGGTGAGAGGGGAGGGAGGGGGTGAGAGGGGAGGGAGGGGGTGAGAGGGGAGGGAGGGGGAGGGAGGGGAGGGAGGGGGTGAGAGGGGAGGGAGGGGAGGGAGGGGAGGGAGGGGAGGGAGGGGAGGGAGGGGGTGAGAGGGGAGGGAGGGGAGGGAGGGGGTGAGAGGGGAGGGAGGGAGGGAGGGAGGGAGGGAGGGAGGGAGGGAGGGGGTGGGAGGGAGGGAGGGGGTGGGAGGGGAGGGAGGCAGGGGGTGAGAGGGGAGGGAGGGAGGGGGTGAGAGGGGAGGGAGGGAGGGGGTGAGAGGGGAGGGAGGGAGGGAGGGGGTGAGAGGGGAGGGAGGGAGGGAGGGGGTGAGAGGGGAGGGAGGGAGGGTGAGAGGGGAGGGAGGGAGGGAGGGTGAGAGGGGAGGGAGGGAGGGTGAGAGGGGAGGGAGGGAGGGAGGGAGGGAGGGGGTGAGGGGAGAGAGGGAGGGGGTGAGAAGGGCGGGAGGGAGGGGGTGAGAAGGGAGGGAGGGAGGGGGTGAGAAGGGAGGGAGGGAGGGGGTGAGAAGGGAGGGAGGGAGGGGGTGAGAAGGGAGGGAGGGAGGGAGGGGGTGAGAAGGGAGGGAGGGAGGGGGTGAGAGGGGAGGGAGGGGGTGAGAAGGGAGGGAGGGAGGGAGGGGGTGAGAAGGGAGGGAGGGAGGGGGTGAGAGGGGAGGGAGGGGGTGAGAGGGGAGGGAGGGAGGGGGTGAGAGGGGAGGGAGGGAGGGGGTGAGAGGGGAGGGAGGGGGTGAGAGGGGAGGGAGGGAGGGGGTGAGAAGGGAGGGAGGGAGGGGGTGAGAAGGGAGGGAGGGAGGGGGTGAGAAGGGAGGGAGGGAGGGGGTGAGAGGGGAGGGAGGGAGGGGGTGAGAGGGGAGGGAGGGAGGGGGTGAGAGGGGAGGGAGGGAGGGGGTGAGAGGGGAGGGAGGGAGGGAGGGTGAGAGGGTGAGAGGGGAGGGAGGGAGGGTGAGAGGGGAGGGAGGGAGGGGGTGAGGGGAGAGAGGGAGGGGGTGAGAAGGGAGGGAGGGAGGGGGTGAGAAGGGAGGGAGGGAGGGGGTGAGAAGGGAGGGAGGGAGGGGGTGAGAAGGGAGGGAGGGAGGGGGTGAGAGGGGAGGGAGGGAGGGGGTGAGAGGGGAGGGAGGGAGGGGGTGAGAGGGGAGGGAGGGGGTGAGAGGGGAGGGAGGGGGTGAGAGGGGAGGGAGGGAGGGAGGGGGTGAGAGGGGAGGGAGGGAGGGAGGGGGTGAGAGGGGAGGGAGGGAGGGAGGGGGTGAGAGGGGAGGGAGGGAGGGGGTGAGAGGGGAGGGAGGGAGGGGGTGAGAGGGGAGGGAGGGAGGGAGGGGGTGAGAGGGGAGGGAGGGGGTGAGAGGGGAGGGAGGGGGTGAGAGGGGAGGGAGGGGGTGAGAGGGGAGGGAGGGGGTGAGAGGGGAGGGAGGGGAGGGAGGGGAGGGAGGGGGTGAGAGGGGAGGGAGGGGAGGGAGGGGGTGAGAGGGGAGGGAGGGAGGGAGGGAGGGAGGGGGTGGGAGGGAGGGAGGGGGTGGGAGGGAGGGAGGCAGGGGGTGAGAGGGGAGGGAGGGAGGGGGTGAGAGGGGAGGGAGGGAGGGGGTGAGAGGGGAGGGAGGGAGGGAGGGGGTGAGAGGGGAGGGAGGGAGGGAGGGGGTGAGAGGGGAGGGAGGGGGTGAGAGGGGAGGGAGGGAGGGAGGGGGTGAGAGGGGAGGGAGGGAGGGAGGGGGTGAGAGGGGAGGGAGGGAGGGAGGGGGTGAGAGGGGAGGGAGGGAGGGAGGGGGTGAGAGGGGAGGGAGGGAGGGAGGGGGTGAGAGGGGAGGGAGGGAGGGAGGGGGTGAGAGGGGAGGGAGGGAGGGAGGGGGTGAGAGGGGAGGGAGGGAGGGAGGGGGTGAGAGGGGAGGGAGGGAGGGAGGGGGTGAGAGGGGAGGGAGGGAGGGAGGGGGTGAGAGGGGAGGGAGGGAGGGAGGGGGTGAGAGGGGAGGGAGGGAGGGAGGGGGTGAGAGGGGAGGGAGGGAGGGAGGGGGTGAGAGGGGAGGGAGGGAGGGAGGGGGTGAGAGGGGAGGGAGGGAGGGAGGGGGTGAGAGGGGAGGGAGGGAGGGAGGGGGTGAGAGGGGAGGGAGGGAGGGAGGGGGTGAGAGGGGAGGGAGGGAGGGAGGGGGTGAGAGGGGAGGGAGGGAGGGAGGGGGTGAGAGGGGAGGGAGGGAGGGAGGGGGTGAGAGGGGAGGGAGGGAGGGAGGGGGTGAGAGGGGAGGGAGGGAGGGGGTGAGAGGGGAGGGAGGGAGGGGGTGAGAGGGGAGGGAGGGAGGGGGTGAGAGGGGAGGGAGGGAGGGGGTGAGAGGGGAGGGAGGGGGTGAGAGGGGAGGGAGGGAGGGGGTGAGAGGGGAGGGAGGGGGTGAGAGGGGAGGGAGGGAGGGGGTGAGAGGGGAGGGAGGGAGGGGGTGAGAGGGGAGGGAGGGAGGGGGTGAGAGGGGAGGGAGGGAGGGGGTGAGAGGGGAGGGAGGGAGGGAGGGGGTGAGAGGGGAGGGAGGGAGGGAGGGGGTGAGAGGGGAGGGAGGGAGGGGGTGAGAGGGGAGGGAGGGAGGGAGGGGGTGAGAGGGGAGGGAGGGAGGGGGTGAGAGGGGAGGGAGGGAGGGGGTGAGAGGGGAGGGAGGGGAGGGAGGGGAGGGAGGGGGTGAGAGGGGAGGGAGGGGAGGGAGGGGGTGAGAGGGGAGGGAGGGAGGGAGGGAGGGAGGGGGTGGGAGGGAGGGAGGGGGTGGGAGGGAGGGAGGCAGGGGGTGAGAGGGGAGGGAGGGAGGGAGGGGGTGAGAGGGGAGGGAGGGGGTGAGAGGGGAAGGAGGGGGTGAGAGGGGAAGGAGGGGGTGAGAGGGGAAGGAGGGGGTGAGAGGGGAAGGAGGGGGTGAGAGGGGAGGGAGGGGGTGAGAGGGAGGGAGGGAGGGAGTGAGGAGAAAAAAAACAAATGGCTCTCAAGAAACTCATTAAATACTTTTACATCATGCAAGAACTGTTGGCTGTCATGCGCTGGGTTCTCATAGCCAAATGAAATATCAAACAATGATTTCAGAGAGTAGCTGGTGATGATAGAACTCCTGCTTGAAAAAGTGAAGTAGACATCCTAAGCATATTTAAAAAAAACAGGCTACAAACTCAAAACATGGTATTAAGGCTTTTTTTAATTCAAAATTTACTGCATTATAAATTTAAAACTTGAAAGCATTCACTAAACCTTGACAAACAAACCAGAGCTTTAGAGCATTAACACTCCAAGAATCACGCATTTCCACAAATGCTCTTGGGAGCACTGGTGGGGGCAGGCTTAAAAAAGTACTCAATACTTTAAGATAAAACTAAACAAGAAAAAAAGCAAGGAAATTGAGTATTCAATGTGTAAACGATAAGACAGTCAAAGTCTATCTGCTTAAATCCTACTGATGCAGAAAACTTCTCACTGCTTAATTTGTAAAGGAAGCATAATGAAATCAAAGTCCCAGGTTTGATTTGTAGTTTTTGCTATAATGGATAAGCCATAATAAGAATTGCAATTGGATTCAGGACAAAAGACTGGGAAAATAAAATTGCAAGCTTTGCGCAAAGGCATTCTTTTATAACCTTATGCAGCTCTAGGTATACGGCAAGACTTTAAACATGTTTTCATACTTACTGATCTGGTCAACATCTTCATAAATTCAATATATCAAACTTGCTGACACTGGAGTATACGCAAGAATTGATCAGATTGAAATTAAGGTAGGCTTTGATGGCTGGTAGAATGTACTTTGGTTCCACTTGGACTAAAAATACAGATGATTTTCAACGTACATTAAATATTGCTTTAATCATTTGGTAATTGCTACTGATAGCCACAATAAGAGGCCTAGATTTGAAGCTCCAATTTGCATCTGATTCAAAGATACCAAGAACCCTAAAGATCTATCAAAATAAGGTCAGTAACCTAGTGCCCAAAGTAGTAAACTTTAAGGAAATGTCTTAGCCACCGACAAGCAAGATGAATTCTTCATCCGAAATTATGGCAGAACAGTTAATCTGTCTAAGTATACAGTCTGCACTGGCTTTTAAGCAGAAAGAGCAATCAAACTATCAACTGGTCAGTTAAGCAGCATTGTGCTTTTCAACTCAGTGGAAAATTCGAGTGATCCTCTGCAAACCTCATGATCATAATGAAAGGCACAATTGTTCCTAGCCATTGTACGGTGACGATAATAGTTATGACAACATTTTGCAGATTCTAGCGTTAATCTCCAACTTCAAATTAAGAGGAAGTAGAGAAATGTGAACAAATACTTTCCCCAAGAGGAAGGCACAAAGATCTTTTCTGGATCAATAGCCAACATTACCAATCTTGTGTTAAACTCAAATAATCCCAATCAATATATCCAAGAATGAAACAATATTTAGTGAAAAACCAAATAGTGGGCACGTTTTCCCCTTGTGTGTATTTTTCCCATGTAGGTTCACATTCTAGTCCAAGCATCTACATTATACCTTCTGCAACAATATTTCAGCCTTTCTGTAAGAATATTCAGAGGAATGTCAGTATTATGGTATTACAAGTTTAGTCCCTCATGTTTTGCGCTTTTACAGAGCAGCAAGGTGCAAATTCAGTTTCTCCACAGCCAAACAAGTTATACCCATACATCCAGGCATATCCATACAAAGAAGAATATTTGGGGGAAAAAAAAGGAATAAAAACTACTTGGCAGACAGTACAGGAATATTACTGGTTTGCCCACTTAGCTAAGCAGCAGTATTTGGCATGGGAAGACCTTAAAAAGGAAAAACGGTGGAAGACAAAGATGTATGGAAATTAAATGTAGTGGAAACTGCATAAGATTCTTGCGCAGTGCCAAGGTGTCCACAATGAACTGTCTTTCTGGTATCAAATCAACAGTTAATGTTTTAAAATAGGTCTTGAAAACCAAAACTCCAGTAGTGAAATATCTGGAAAAAAGTGCAGTCACACTATCAGATTGTGACCAAAATCTCAAGAATAGATTCACAGGGATACAAACATACATTTAAGAGTAAAAAAAATAGCACTTAACTAAAAAAACATTCAGACTATGAAAAGTACTATGAGAAAGGCACTGCAACTACTAGAGCCTGAATTCTTTTCAAATCGAATTTAAAGATGCAAACAAAAACAGCTGCTCCTAAACTTATGGCAGATATTTAACATAAATGCGATTGAATATCTACTACGTACCTGAATGTAAACTTCTCTTTTTCAAAATTTATTTCAACATCCTTACTGTCTTCTACACAAAATTCAACAAAGACGTAGTCTCTTCGGTCATACCACTTTGCAGAAGCTGGCTGCCTAAAAGCATCATGGGAGCGAAAACAATCACAAGGTTTGTGTGAAAAAAAAACACTACAAGTTTTAAAGCCGCATGCATAAAGTATTTACATTCTAATAGAATGATGTCAGTTTAGTCTCTGGGTTCTGCTAGTGAAAGGGGTTTAAAAAAAGTTAGAGTCTTAAACTTTTCAGGATAGTGCACAAAGGGGAGCAAAAGGAGCAACAGAAAAGGGAGAAGGGAATGGGGAAAATCTTATTAATGATACAAGGTGCATTGTTTGGTGATCAAAGCACAAAGTGCCTAAAATGGACATGTTTCACATTGGCACTGGACTCTTGGGTTGGGGCACTCAAAATGTTTGGGAACCTCTGAGCTAAATAAATCAGAACCAAGAGATTCAATTACAACATCTGCTGTGTAGTCACTACAGAAATTAACTGCACCAGCAAGGAACCATTATTGCGTGAATAGCAATTTGCTTGTGTATAGCATTTAGGCCCCATGCCTAATTTGATGCACTAACATTATAACAAGCAAATTCAGAATAGCATAACAAATACGCTTACAAGCAGGGCAATTTAGGAAAAAAAGGTAAAAGATAATGGCAACACTTAATCCAAAGGTGCCAAGTAGATTATTGCCTTTGGCATTTCATCATCAGCAAAACTTGAGATATTGAATTACACCAGGGAAAGCTATTAATAATGAAAATCTTCTACCAACTCGGTTCCCATATAATCTGTCAATACCCACTTAATACCAATCCCAACCTGAAAGGGACAGGTGCCTATTTCTGCCCCCATAGCTAGCTACTATGACTGAGACTTTTGCTGGTCAACTATACATCAATTTTTATATGTCAATAATAAACACAATTTTGTGGTAGTTACACTTTTTTTGTGGTAATTACAATTTTGTGGAAGCTAATACTTCCTTGCTGCACTTATCCATCTTCAATGTGGAGCACAGCAGGAGATTCACCTGGCAAATGCCACATCTTTCCTCTCCCTCACTTTCATTTCAACAGAAGTGCCCAACTGTTTTAAAGCTCAACCTCAATCCCTTACCTTCTTGAAGAAAATTCTCTCCAGAAATCAAGACTTCAATGCAGGCATTATTCTGCTCTTTTTTGGTACTTATACTGTCACAGAAGCCAAGAACAAAGAGCAAACTAACTTAGCCAAGCTGACAAGATTTTTTTCTTTGAACTTGTGGAACGGAAGATGCAGGAAGACCTTTCACGGCTATAAATAGCATAGGTGTGCAAAGCACCATTTCTCAAATCCACAGAAACTGCAAATTTCCAATACTCAATTCCTAATTAGAGGTGTATACAACAGTACTGACATTAACTGGCCATAGCTGACACTTGCTGTCAAAGCCTGTTAATGAACAATGGCAACCTGGATGACATCAGCTGTCAGGCACCGGTGGAAGAGAACCCATCAAGAATCATCCAGCAAAATCAGAGTGAAATTGAAGACAATTAAAAATACACAAAAATCCAGAAGCAACAGTAGAAAATGCGAGACAAGCTTCAGTGGTGGAGAAAGAGTATATGTTCAGGACAACCAGAGCAGAGGATTTTGTGAAACTGCTGATTACAAGTCTAGTCTTCATTACAGTTTAATATCTGGATTTAAAACCTAGATTCTGTACTCATCTCAAAACGACCGTTTTTGTGCGGAGACCATTGAGCCATTTACTCTACTAGATTTTGCTAAATGCAACTTATTTTGGGAAAGTGTTCCTATTTAATCAGTCTATATACAGCACTTAAAAATTCAAGCAGCTCAAACAGTAAACCTAAAAACATTTAGTTTACTTCCTGGATCATTTCGATATCAAAATGGGGTGGCTCAGGTACAATAATGCCTAATATAAAATGCTAATGCCCTATAAAATGCCTTAATTTAAAATTCTCCAATTTAAGTTCTGATGAAGTATACAGAAGACAGTCTGATAGAAGTAAAATCAAACTAGAATATTGAGAGGAATGTGTATTGACAAGAAAGCTAAAATGTGGAAAAAGAAAAATAAAGATAATCAAAGTCATGCACACAGCCAGCAATATTTTAATGTTAGTTCATTAGAGATCACCAGCTTAGTAAAGAGGATTGTTTGAACCCGATCATGCATCTCAATTGATAAAAAATAAATAAACTAATGTGAATGAAGCCACAGCCTTATTGTTTTCTAAAAGTACACAAGAATGCAGGGAGGACAAACCAGCAAATGAGGATGGAATTCTGTTTTTCAAAGGGCAAATCATGAAAAAAAATCACACAAAAGATAGAAAACAAGGGCATGCTTCAGTCCAGATCAAAATAACTTGCAACTGCATTTTATCTATAGAGATGTGGGAAGCTACAAGATTTAAAAAAAAGGAACATTACAAAATGTAATCCAATCTCAAACAAGATGTAACAAAATGTAATCTGGCTACTAGTTAACAATGTAGGGTAAAAAAAGATACTTGAAAACATCCTCTTTGGAGGACTTTTGACAAAAATAATGGTGTAGAATCAGGGGACAGAAATAAGCTGGCTACAAAAGTAAAAACTGACATTAACTGGCCATAGCATAGGGCAATTAAGCAAACTTGCAAAATGTTTGCAATGCATGGTGGGAATCAAATACAATTTCTAAACGGAAAGTGCTTTCAAAAACATAACATTTACTTTGCTTTTCTTACAGAGGATACCAGAATTGAACTCGGATCACACTGAGCTGTAATAGTGCTATGCTAACCATTACGCAAAAGTTAGGCAATTTCATCGTAACCATGGATAAAAACTGAATAGCATAAGGAAATAAAATGGTCAAGGACCAGAGATACGCGGCCCAAATACTCCAAATGTGGTCTAACATCTTAAAGCCTCAGCAGCACATCCTTCCTTGTATATTCTAGTACTCTTGAAATTCATTCTAACATTGCATTTTGCCTTCATCACTGCCAACTCAACCTGCAAGTTAATCTTAAGGGAAGCCTTAAAAGGTCCCTTTGCACCTCCAATTTCTCTCCCGTTTAAGTCCAGGGCTTTATTCTTCCTATCAATGTACATAAGGAAGTATGTGCTTATGCTGTATCCCATCTACTTCCTCGCACTCTAACCTGCACCAAGATCTTATACAGACTCCTGCCACCTCAACACTACCCATTCCTCCACTCATCACATAAAACATACACAACCTATACCAGATGAGTTTGAGCAAATACTCAGAATGAAGGCAAGTTTTTAAGGCAAATGTATTCCTGCTTGCAGGAAGACAACTGTTGCTAGATGTATGAGAATAATGGAACTGAATGCTAAAACTAAACCTAAGGAGTAATGCTTCATAACAGTAAAGCTAGTAATCAGGCCAAATCTTTAAATTAAGTTATATTTTGCAAAGCCCAACCATTGGTAGATTCAGTCACAACATACTCAATATTTAAAATCCCGCTTTACAATTAGAATTAAAAGGCATCCGTTAGTCTTGCGAGACCATGGATCTGCGCCTGGAAAGTCTTCACTGGGCAAGGTTGTCTGGAAGACCGGCAGTTGCCCATGCTGCAAGTCTCCCCTCTCCACGACACCAATGTTGTCCAAGGGAAGGGCATTAGGACCCATACAGCTTGGCACCAGTGTCATCGCAGAGCAATGTGTGATTAAGTGCCTTGCTCAAGGACACAACACGCTGCCTCGGTTGGGGCTCGAACTCACGCAAGTCGCTAGTCAAATGCCTTAACCACTTGGCCATGTGCCCACACAATTAGAATATCTGCAAATAAATCCCCAAAATATCACATTAAAATAAGTGCTTTCCTTCAATGCAATTAACGTGAAAATCATTGTGAAAAATGCTATATGATCACCAAATGAAATGGCTAGTTTATGGTGCATTTATACAAATTTCCAAAGAACTGGGTCTCATTATTGTAGAGACAATGCTGAGGCTGTGAGTAGGTTCCATTTCCACAGTATCAGGTCCACTTAAATCTGCACATAAGGTTAATACATTTTAAGTTGATGTCAGGTACCAACTACATTTGATATTGACCAAGGATAGATAAGATTAGGATAGATAGATACACAAGATTTAAATAGATACACACTTTAAAGACTCAACTCTAACCCTACATCTACTAGCAAATAGCAGTACTTTTTTCTGCATGCACCAGGTTTTTAAGCATTACACATTTCAAGTTTCTGGTGGAAGTTGAAATAATGACTCAGATAAGTAGCCTGATAGAATTCTAATGTGGATTTGACAAAGACAGTATAAAGCACATGCATTCTTAGTTCTTTTTAATATCCCTAGCCATTAGATCCAAAGACTTTACAAAGCTTTCAACCTCATTGTCATAGGTACAACTTTCAAGAGATTTGGGGCAAATTGGGGGAGAGGAGTTGATGGGGATGCAACAGGAAAAATATGATCAGTAGAATGGGTGTATGACGACAGGGTGTGAACACAATGGCTGAAAGATCTATTCCCATGCTGCATGACTATTCATTTCCCTCCTTGGACCCTTTAGGAAATTAGAAATTATTGCAAACAAACTAAATGTGTATAATACTTCAAAAATGCATGAAGCTAGAAAATGTTGAGAGCATAATCTGGTGTGCTATTCCCAAGTAGACCTATCAAAATATATAAGGAGCAATAGCATCTTTGACAAAAAAAAAACTGTTTTAATGCAGGAACTGTCACACACAAGATGTCCCAAGAGATTAACAACCAAGGAAGTATTTTTCAGGTGTAATGTAAAATGCACGAGTCAATTTATACACAGAAACATGATGTTGAGATAAATTTTTTATAGATACATTGGTTGAGATATACTGACACAAGTAAAAGCACCCTTGCTTTTCATAGAACTGCCACGGGATGAGTTGATGGAGTCCAAGTTTAATATCCATGAAATAACAAACACAATACACGCGACTTAACTTGTAGCTCAAATGAGTTTATTTCAGAACTATTAAGCCACTGTAGGGTCACATGTCAATTGTTAATTACCAATTTCCTTAAGGTAACAAGGGATGAATCTGGCATGCAAGCTGAAGCCATAAGTCATTTTCAAAATCACTCCACAGGAATGAAAAAGAAATGTAGCCATCCCCCTCATTTGTTCTCATCTATTCCAGTCATAACAAATGATTTTTTTGCAAAGACGTAACTAACTACAAATGAGGGCAGTGCAGTTGACGTAGATTACATGGCTTTAATCCCCACATGGAACATTGACCTAAATAGAGCTAATGGGATCCAATGCAGAGCAATGGAAGAATTTTATTCCAAAATTGCACTTTGGGAAAACCAGGATAGGACATACCCAATAACAGGTTCCTCATTCTCTAAAGCCCAACATCAGTTAGACAATAGTAAAGGCAGCATATCAGATGCCATCTTTCATAGTTGAACATAGAATACAAGAGCAGAGAGGTTATGCTACAGTCTTATAAAACATCGGTGAGGCCACTCTAGAACATAATGTGCAGTTTTGGTCACCACAAGAAAATACTTGATTACTCTGGTAAAGTTGCAGGATGATGTTGCTGTTCTCCAACATGTTGGTTGGGTTGGAGTTTTGAGTTATTTTTAGTTATTAGGCTGGAAGGTGGAGGGGTGGGTCTGAAGAAAACCTGATGAAGGTGTGCAAAATTATAGAGTATATAGCGTAGAATCTGGAACACACTGCTTGACAGGGCAGTGGGGACACTCTCCTATTAAAGTTTCATTATGGCACTTGAATTGCCATGGCATAGATGTTGATGGATCAAGTGCTAGGATTAGCATTGATGGGTACTTGGTCAGCACAGACACCAGGCCCGTTTCTGTATTGTATGACCATGACCAACCTTTAACTTAACAGAATCAAGGTTATTATCACTGGCATGCATCGTGAAATTTGTTAACTTAGCAGCAGCAGCAGCAGTAAAATGTATGATAATATAGAAGGGGGAAAATAAATAAATGTTATTAAATAGTTAAATTTAAAACAGTGCAAAACAAATAATATTTTAAAAAGTCAGATTCTGTTCATGGGTTCAATGTCCATTTAGGACCTGGGTGTGGGCTTAATAATGGACACTGTCTATCTGAGGCACTGCTCCTTGAAGGTGTCTTAGACACTATAGAGGCTAGTACCCAAGATGGAGCTGACTAATCTTACAACTTATTTGAAGAATGTGACATGTAAAAGTGGAGGTAGCAAGCCCAGTGACACGATGTATCTTGAGTTCTAAAGTTTTTATTTAACATTGTAAAATGTCAATGTAAAGGCAATTGAAAAATAGAGCTGAAGGTTCAGGAAAAACCCCAAGAATGGGTAAGACACTGGATGAATGGTTGATAAACATACACTAAGTCTATAAGGAAACGAGACAGTACTAAGAAGATGTCTTAGGGTTTGGAACTGACAGTAACTTTTTCTATTTTATATGAATAACAAAGTTTCAGGAGCAATATTCCAAACAACTCCACTTCAAGAGGTACAGCAATTAAAGTTAGCATAAACGAGTGAATATCTCAGAGAATATCAAGTATCTAGAAACACAGATAAAGTTTTAATGTAGGTATATGTAATGTCTCAGTGGTTTGTGTTTAATTAGTATGAAGCCAAAAGCTACAGGAACATCCCCCCCCCCCCCGAAAATACTGATAAAACAATGAACTATCTAATGCAGAGATTTAAAAAAAATCAAGTTCATGGCTTTTAAAGTATATGAACAGAAGATCAGTAGCACTCAAGAAGAAATGTCTAATGCTATACTGTCACATCACTTAAAAGATCAGAGCATTCTATATGCATGTCCATATGACTAACGCCAAATGTTTAAGCACTTGTCTCTGAGAATTGACAGTTCAGGTAGGATTTGTTCACAGCATCCTTGTTAGTCACACCATAGTCTGTAACCATTTGCTGCAAGGAAAGATTGAACCTTTAGACTCTGAAGCTAAAAATCAACTAATTTAAAGTGGGAGCATTATACCCCCTCACTTCACTCCAGATCTCCCCCACGCCTACAAAGCCAACAGCCTTTCTTTTTACCTCAATGTCTCACAATCAATGAATTCCTCCACATCCTTGCAAAAAAACCGGATCGCTCCCACCTTAAAAATCTTATTCACCAAATGCAGATAAACTGTACTGCAAAAAAAACACGAATGACACCTGGGACGTAATTCCTCGTCATAACTACGTTACCTTATATATTATCGACCCACACGCAATGCACCATATCTAACTAATCAGAATAGGCATCCCAAGCTCGGGACTTAATGCCGAATATATGGAAACTATAAATAGAAATTAAACACTTGCGGTCCTTCGATGGTTCTGGATATATTGCGTGTGTGAGAACAGCCCTGGTAAAACACGCGCGGACGTACGCAGAAAACACGCACGCACATAGAACAAACGTGTCTACAATTCAAGCAGCGGGTGTCCTGGGAGCAATTCCGCCGCTTGCAACAATCACGGAAGAGAAATACCTAGTGAACAGAAAATAGACGAATGGATACATAATCGCACGAGGTGTCTTAAAGGCAAGGACACCGAGTAAAACCTAGGGGGTTGGGCCCATCCAGTTAGGGCTGCGATAATGGCGGTTTCTTCGACATTGCGCAACAGCTTTCACCAGCGGCTACTCGAGTCTAATTCTTCCTTCCCCAAGCCTAAAAAGGGGGCGAATAAGCCTCATTAACTATTTGGTGGCCGCCATTGTTCCATCAAAAAGTCGTCGCTGTTGAAAGATAAGTGAGGGAGGAGAGGCTAGGGTTTTTTTTTGTTTAAAGTAATCACCAAATTCCTGCTGCGAGTGCGCGCCCGCGCGCGACAGACAGAAATTTCTAGAAGCCGCGCGCGGTTCTTAAACCTTTTCAGAACAGCACAGCGCCCCAATTTTGCTGCCGAGAACAAGAGATACACAAGGAAAGGAAATACAAATGATTACATAGAGTTTATTAAAGAGAGGGATGGTCCCACAGACATTTTTTTAAAAACCGGAAGGGGCCAGGTGGAAAAAGTCTATTCTTTTTGCGCTGGAACCTGCTTCGGTTCCGCAAGGTTGTGTGCCACTTGGCTCTCACGTGTGTGGCAAGCCAAAAACTGTTTAGACCCCTACCCTTTAACTACCGAAACACTAACCAGCTACAATGCATTGTAACAACCGAAGGTTACACATTCAGAACTACAAGACAATTTAGACCTTTGAAGTATCCTTCCCCATCTCTGTCTCACCTAACATGACTGACAACTGCACGCGGGTAAAATTCTCCCGGATTCGTTTTACATACAGGGCTTATTTAAAAATCACAAGCATTCGCTGAAGCACAGGCAATGTTTTGCTGCAGAGAGAGAAAAAAAGTGTTCCTCATCTTTTACCTTCAATTCCAGTTGCAATCTAACAGATGCTTATTCCCCCGCTTTCGTGTTTTTTTGGGGGGGCATGAAACAAGCAATGGCCTAGCAGGGCGAAAAAGCGCCCGGCTACCACCGCTCACCCTCCTATACAATACCCTCCACAAGCAGAATAAAGCGTCATCGGGCGGGCGAAGTTGAGCCATTACTCACATGCTTGTCGTGGTTAAGCTCTTCTAGAGTGCAAGGAGCTCGCAATACAAGTGGCGTCAGGACAACCGCGCTCTGGCTTTTTTTTCCCCTCCTCTCTCCCTCACCCAAAGTGACGCAGCACGCGTTCACTCTGCCGCTCGCTATGGTTACCAAATTAATCTGACGTCCGCGCCCCAGATCGTCGAATGGATTGGTCGGCTTTGCGTACACTGCTCAAACTGCGGGACGTCCTGTCTTCGCCAAAGCGTCAATCAAGTGCACAGCTAGTAAATGCGCCTACCCGTTCGCAGTTAATGATTCAGGAGCTACAGCAGTAACAGAATTTTGTTTCCCCTCGTTTTAAACACCAAATGTTCATTTAGCCCTTCTGCTCTGCTTCATTGATCATCGGCATCCATTTTAGTCCCATTCCAGAACTACGATCCAGACCGGCTCTTCTAGTACCAATGGATTGAACTGGATGCCTTAGCAAGGATGGTACAGTGCTATCTGAAGATCGTGAAATTTTCTTTCATGTATACGACCATCGTAGATTGGTAATTAGTTTTGACTGGTGGTCGTGGAACCTTGCTGTGCTCAAAATGGCTGCTTTGACCATTTCCAACATCATGGCAATTGTTTGCCAAATTATACTTGCAATGCAATGTAAGCGCAAACTTTTAATCAAGTAAAACGCTGTTTACATTTATATAATTAATGATGGGCCTGTATAACATGAGATTATCAAATTACGAGAGAAAGATGCATTTTATATAGCATCTTTCACAAGGTCAGGTCCACTGAAAGCATTTCACGACCAAGGAATAGTGATCACTGTTGTAATGTAGACATATGCACAGGTAAACTTCAACAAGTAGCAATGTTTAAAATAAAGATCCATTTGTGACGTTACTTGAGTACAAACTAGGCTACTGGAGACAGCTCCCGTCTTTGAAATAGTGCCGTGTGAGCATTCAGGACTACAGAGTCTCGATAACACCTAGCTACTTCAGTATTGGTAGGAAGCCAGTCTTAAGCATTGCTGTTACACAAAACTCCCCAATTCAAATAAAGGTGTATTAATTAGAGGTGTATTAAAGGTATATTAATTTGGGATTACATACTTGTGTGCTGGATCAAACTCCAGACAGGGATCCCACTATCATCCAATGTGATATTTGGTTAATCAAGAACTGAGATATGGCTCTTTTAGACATCTTGGCTGGTAAATAATTGACACTATGATTTAACTAAGTTCCTTGCTTGTAATAATAGTCTAAGAGAAACTTTCCTTTGTGAAACGACAGTAGAAAATTTACAGTCTTTGTATTTTATCTCCTTGTTTGTTGCCATTAATGGGAATCAGTGAAATAATGCTGGATTCAAGATCATGGACGTTTCAGCAATATTGTCGCGAAGAGATGTCACGGTACAAACTCAAGCAAATAGTAACCATTTAGGGTCATCAGTTGAAAGCAAGTCCAGCTGATAGTGCGACCCCAAAAAGGCAGATCATGGCAAAGTTCAAATAGCATCCAATCACAATGACAAATTTGGGACACATTGTGCAAGTCTCAGTAATCATTGCTAAAGTTAAAATACTGCTTGATAAACAAAAGAAGCAACTTCTGTATTGAACTCTGCTGTATCTGAAATCCATCGAACCTCAAACAGTGAAAAATACTGCAAAGTTTGACACTAAATAATGACATAAGAACATTTAGCTGTAATGAATACAAAACATTTCATACTAAAATTAATTTGTGCCTGAAATGGAGTCACTGGAACCACATGTGGTTAATCACTAGCTTATATTGCAATGCAATGATTCAACACTGATAATTTCACAGCTCAAATTCATTCCTGCATAAAGCCTGTGTGGAATCTGGTGTGAATCCTCTTGAAGACTTGAAAGGCAAGGGAAGTAAAACATATATGGCCAGCATATATCAAAATGGGAAAAGTTTGAAAGCATTCAACAAATAACACTCCTTCCAGAAATATAAACAGAAAATGCTTGAAAAACATTTTACAGATCAGGGAGCATCTGTTGAAAAAGGCGGCATCAACATTTCAGATATACTGCCATTCAAAAACAATCAGGAGAAGAAACAATATACACACATCAAAGTTGCTGGTGAATGCAGCATCTCTAGGAAGAGGTGCAGTCGACGTTTCAGGCCGAGACCCTTCGTCAGGACTAACTGAAGGAAGAGTTAGTAAGAGATTTGAAAGTGAGAGGGGGATCCAAAATGATAGGAGAAGACAGGAGGGGGAGGGAGAGAGCCGAGAGCTGGACAGGTGATAGGCAAAAGGGGATACGAGAGGATCATGGGACAGGAGGCCTAGGGAGAAAAGGGAAAGGGGGGGAGGGGAACCCAGAGGATGGGCAAGGGGTATAGTCAGAGGGAGAAAAAGGAGAGAGAAAGAATGTGTGTATAAAAATAAATAACAGATGGGGTACGAGGGGGAGGTGGAGCATTAGCGGAAGTTTGAGAAGTCAATGTTCATGCCATCAGGTTGGAGGCTACCCAGACGGAATATAAGGTGTTGTTCCTCCAACTTGAGTGTGGCTTTATCTTTACAGTAGAGGAGGCCTTGGATAGACATATCCGAATGGGAATGATGCCCCAACCAATCAGGAATCTATCAACTTCCACTTTAGATATGCCCTCAGACTTGGGGAAAAAGGGAGCTCCATTTCAGCAACAATAAGGAGCTATGAATGATATTCACCCTCCCAGCTTCAATTCTATTAGAATGCCTGACACCAATTTCAGCCTGTTCATTAAATAATGAAGGCTACCAAATTGGTCTTCTCCTATCATTTTGGATCTCCCCCTCCCCCTCCCACTTTCAAATCTCTTACTAGCTCTTCCTTCAGTTAGTCCTGACGAAGGGTCTCGGCCTGAAACGTCGACTGTACCTCTTCTTAGAGATGCTGCCTGGCCTGCTGCGTTCACCAGCAACTTTGATGTGCATAGCTTGAATTTCCAGCATCTGCAGAATTCCTCATGTTTGCGTTTTTAAAGAAACAATATAGCCATGGTAGCTGGCGGCGGGGGGGGGGGGGCGGAGGGCGGAGGGGAGGGGGGAAGCAATGTATGGAGGTGGGGTGCCATTACTTTTCTCCACCTTCTCTGCTAGGCCAACTTGTTTTCTCTCCATTCCATTGACTGTTTCTCTTTCCACGGGTGTTGCTCGACATGCTGAGTTTTTCTAGTATTTTATCTTTATTTCAGATTTCTAGTTATCTTCATGTTTAAAAAAAAATTCACACTCCTGCCAGAATTATGTTGAGTTGGGGGATGTGAGATCTCAGCGTGAGCAAGATTCTTCAGGAAGCAGGATGTCAAAAGCTTTTTTTAAAATAAAAAAAAGGCATATAGAATCCATTGTCTTCATGTGCTCCTTAAAGTGCCTTCATGACACTGTTACATTGTAATGTTTCCATTGTACTTGTTTCCTCAACCCCCACATACATGAAGTGCAGCCTCAGGGATTTCAATAGAAATTATCAGCTTCTCTGGAAATACATAATATCAACTGCCATGTAGTACAGCAATTATGTTGCTCTTGAACAAAAATATAAGGTACTGGCAATTCAGATAAGGCTGCTTCTGTGGAAAAAGAACAGAATTAACATCAGATTAGATGCCTGACCTACTGAACACTTCTGGTATTTTCTATTTTATTATTTTAGATTTGCAGCATCTGCAGGTTTTTTAAATTATTTTAATTTGCTCTTTCAACTTATTGACACTTTATAAAAATGGCTAAAGAGAAGATGCAATATGGGCATTCCAATTTCAAATGAACACACCAGACACAGAAGTTAGAAGGGCTGGCTGACACTACCTTTTTCTGACATGAATCTACAAGACATTTACAGATTAACAACTCAATTTAAACTCCAAAATGTGACATACTTGGTCAATCTTTCTCAGAGCAACTGGAATTTTCCATACCTGCTGGGCATTCTATTGCCACTGTGTACCATTTTGACAAAAAGTTACAGCAAGTGCAAAAAAAATCAATAGCTTTCACGGGATGGTGTGCCACACATTCTCTATTTACTATAGGTTAGAAAGATTTTAAAGGTGGCACTGCAACCCAATTTACACATTCACCAACATATAATATCATGAAGATTCATGCAGGTTTTTAAATAAAGGTCTAGAGATTTGCATCCGAGCTACTTCATAGTTTGTGTCAAGGCTAGCCTTCCACCTATATACAATGAAACACAGGTTAGTTCTGCAAAATCTATTTACATACTGCAGAAGAGGCTGTCTGCCGTGACTCTGCACTTTAAGCCTTCAGTTATGTGTTATGATACTCACACATTCCATTAATAACTGAAGCCAAGTTGGGCTAGGAGTCAAAATGAACCGTTTCCCAAACGTATGGCAGCAATACACAGCATCGGCAGGTAGGCAAACAAGATGCAAGTATGCACCTAGAATGTTTAATTCATCTTTTCCCCAATTTTAATAATATTAAAAAAGTCAAATCTCCAAGCCCCAAAACACAACTATCATGCAAGTTTCAGTTGCAGTTTTTTGGTTCTGGTTTGTAGATACTCTAGTTAATTATTCTGATTTTAAGCAACATTCCATTGTTGGTCCAAATTTCATTAAAGTTGGTCATATATACGGACTTGATTGGAACAGCCCTATAGAAATAACTCATTACCATCCATATTAGGCAAAACTCTTGGTGAGGAGGAAAGAACATCAAGTTTTTAATATTTGTATCAAAAGTAAATCAAATAATTTAGAAAACACAAGCCACCCACATTAAAATTCTGCAACATTAACAAAAAGGAAAAATTAAATTGAAGAGGATACCAAGGAAAAAAGTAGTTTACACCAGAAAATCAGCACCGACTGGGTCTGTGGCTGTGGACTTTCAGGGACTCTGCAGTTAATGTTCTTTGTTATTTATCTGCGTTTTTTTTTATTGTTTGCATGATTTGTTCTCCCCTGCCCCGCATATTCAGTGTTTGATAGTCTTTGCTGTATGGTTTTTTTTAAAAAACAGGTTCTATTATGTTATTTTGTTTTGTGGCTGCCTGCAAGGAGAATCTCAAGGTTGTATACATACTTTAATAATAAATGTACTTTGAACTTTGAAATGAATTTGAGAAAAAAAAATTAAATAAGGACAAGTTACGTGGAGGGTTCAAAAATTCTGAACAGTTCTATCAATTGCAAAAGGAATTGGCAGAATATAACAGAAAACAATACGGCTGTATTCTAATTTTATCCCAATGCAAAAATCATCTTCATTTCAATAATTCATTTCACAGAAATAAAAGCCATCTCCCTTCCTCCCTCACCTAGAACCCATGACCCCAACCATATGTACAATTCTTATGCACATGCTTAAATAGCAAATCCACAGTATTACAGCTCAGCTCCACAGCTAAGCAAAATTTCGCCGTGGACACAAAAGGCCAAAGAGTTCATTTCTGTTTTGTACTGTATGACCCCAGATCGGGGTTGATGGCAGGTAAACAATCTCTGAAGAGTATTAATAATGGCTGGGGTCACCCATTTTGTAAAGACACTGTTCACAGCACATAACAAACGAACTGTATTGACTATGCCTCAACACTGCCCATGGCAAATGAGTCTTTTCTGGTCAGGATCATTGGATGTCAACTATTCAAAATTCAAACAATATTTTACAATAGCCACTCATTAGCATTCATTTAAGTGGTTGAATATACAAACAAGGTTGTAATGTGGAGACTTTATAAGGCATTGATCAGACCACACTTGGAATGTGGTGAGTAGTTTGGGCCCCTGGTGTAAGAAAGGGTGTTCTGGCATTGGATAGGGTCCAGAGGAGGTTCACAAGAATGATCTCAGGAATGGAAGTGTTTACATATGAGGAACACATTTGTTTGATGGCCCTGGGTCTGTACTCTAATGGAGTTTAGAAGAATGAAAAGAATCTAATTTAAATCTATCAGACATTGAAAGGCTTAGATAATGTTTGTTTCCAACAGTGGGGGGGGGGGAAGAGAGCCTTGAAAAAGAGGGCACAGCCTCAGAATGCAAGGGTGACCCTTCAGAAATGAGGAGGAGGAATGTGTAATTGGCAGGTTACTTGGTAGTGTGGAGGAGCATTGGGAGCTGGGGATACATGTCCACAGATCCCCGAAAGTTGCCTCACAGGTGGATAGGGTAGTTAAGAAAGCTTATGCGGTGTTAGCCTTCATAAATTGAGGGATAGTTTAAGAGTTGCGATGTAATGATGCAGCTCTATAAAACTCTGGTTAGGCCACACTTGGAGTACTGTGTCCAGTTCTGGTCGCCTCACTATAGGAAGGATGTGGAAGCATTGGAAAGGGTACAGAGGAGATTTACCAGGATGCTGCCTGGTTTAGAGAGTATGCATTATGATCAGAGATTAAGGGAACTAGGGCTTCTCCCTTTGGAGAGGAGGAGGATGAGAGGAGACATGATAGAGGTGTACAAGATAATAAGTGGAATAGATAGAGTGGATAGACAGCACTTCTTCCCCAGGGCACCACTGCTCAATACAAGAGGACATGGCTTTAAGGTAAGGGGTGGGAAGTTCAAGGGGGATATTAGAGGAAGGTTTTTTACTCAGAGAGTGGTTGGTGTGTGGAATGCACTGCCTGAGTCAGTAGTGGAGGCAGATGCACTAGTGAAATTTAAGACGCTACTAGGCAGGTATATGGAAGAATTTAAGGTGGGGGGTTATATGGGAGGCAGTGTTTGAGGGTCGGCACAACACTGTAGGCTGAAGGGCCTGTACTGTGCTGTGCTATTCTATGTTCTTTAGTCAGAGGGAAGTGAATATGTGGATTCATTGCCACAGAAGGCTATGGAGGCCAAGTCATTGGGCATATTTAAAGTGGAGGTTAATAGGTAACCCCTCCCTCCCTCCCTATCCCTCATCCTAACCCCTCCCTCCCTATCCCTCATCCTAATCCCCTCCCTCCCTCCCTATCCCTCATCCTAATCCCCTCCCTCCCTATCCCTCATCCTATCATTGCTGCCCTAGACACCAGCAGCATTCAGGCAGTTTTTAAAAACAAAAATGATAGGCTCTTGGTGTTGTAGTGTGGATGAAATTACCGGAGAGACAGAGTTACTGGTAAATACAAAGCAGCTTCTGTATCCGACACAACAAGGTACAGCAGACATCATACGGACGGAGACGCTTTCTGTAAAGGTCTGCTAGCCCAATGTGGGCTCAATATTTATATGCTAAACACAAAAGGCACTTGCTACTTACAAAGTTATAAGCTATAAACAATGCATAGACAATGCTTCCTTTTGAAGCTACGTACAAACATCACATCTTCTGACTTCATCCTTTCCTTCCGACGCCAACATGTCCTGGGCTGGTACTCACAGCCTTTAGGAATGCAAGTTAAATCCACAATACATTTATTTGGTACTTTACGTGCTAACATAGAGGACAATTCATATTAATAAATTATAGATAAAACTGTCTTCAAAACTACAGCATCCGGTCAAACTACGGCATCAGCAGCATCTGGTATTCACAGCTTTTAGGAAATGCATTGTTATGAACTCAATCCACAGTACTTTGTCAAACAGAAGACTGGTGGCCAGAGTCATTTAAGTGTAAATGAATCATCTACCCAAAAACTCACTCTAACATTGATATCAAATAATATGGAA
Source organism: Mobula hypostoma (assembly GCF_963921235.1). Classification (NCBI taxonomy): domain Eukaryota; kingdom Metazoa; phylum Chordata; class Chondrichthyes; order Myliobatiformes; family Myliobatidae; genus Mobula; species Mobula hypostoma. Next base: position 11,602,079 of record NC_086128.1, on the reverse strand, counting down.
GGCAGAAGAATGGGGGTGGAGAGTGTAAATAAATCAGTCATGATTGAATGGTGGAGCAGACTCAATGGGTTGAATGGCCTAATTCTGCTCCTCATTCTTGTGGTCTTATTAAACTGGCAAAGATCAGTGATGAAGCATGCTAATCATGCATTTAATATAGTGACTGAGTAAGGCAGAGGTACCCACAACTATTACATTGATTTTTTTTTAAACTTGACTAACCACCTGGTAATGACCTTGGCACTTCATTCAGATACAAAGTCAATCTGAAAGTGATTCTGTAGTTATCCCCAGTTAAGAATCAGAATACTAGAGCACAGAAACAGGACCTTTGCCCATTTAGTCTATGCCAAACTATTACTCTGCCTAGTCCCATCGACCTCCAACCAGACAGTCGCCCTCCATACCCCTCCCATCCGCGTACCTACAAAATTCTCTTGAATATTGAAATGGAAACCTACATCCACCTCCTGTGTGAAGTTCCCTTTCATGTTCCCCTTGAATTTTTCACCTTTCAGAGGACCCATGATCTCTAGTCTCACCCAAGACCAGAGAAAAAAGCCTGCTCTCAAGTCGCCTCTCATTCTCCTACACTCTATGGAATAACGTCCTAACCTATTCAACTTTTCCATATAACACGGGTCCTCAGGTCCTAGCAACATCCTGGTAAAGTTTCTCTGCACTCTTTCAATCTTATTGGTAGAAAGAGTAGGTAGGTGATTAGAACAGGACACAATATTCCAAATTTGGTCTCACCAATGTCTTGGACAACTTCAACATAACATCCCATCTCCTGTACTCAGTACACTGATATATGAAGGCCAATGTGCCAAAAGCTTTCCTTACAACTCCATCTGCATGTGAAGCAACTTTCAATGAATTATGGATCTGTATTCCCAGATCCCTCTGTTCTACCACACTCCTTAGTGCCCTACCGTTCACTGTGCTAGTCCTACCCTTGTTTGTCCTTCAAAAGTGCAATACCTAACACTTGTCTACATTAAATTCCACCTGCCATTTTTCAGCCCTTTTCCGGTCCAGATACTGCTGCAAGCTTTGATAGGCTTCTTCGCTGTACACTCCAACCCATTCTTAGTGGCATCTGCAAACATGCTGATTCAGTTTACCACATCATCCAGATCATTGATATGGATGACAAACAATGGACTTAGCACGATCCCTGCAGCACACCACTAGTCACAGGTCTCCAGGGACAACCTCTGGCTACTACTACTCCCTGGCTTCTCCTGCAAAGCCCATGTCTAATCCACTTTACTGCCTCATCTTGAATGCCAAGCAACTGAACTTTAACCAAACTCTCATGTGGGACCTTGTCAGAGGCCTTGCTAAAGTCCATGTAGAAAACATGCAAGAGCAGTGTGAGCTGCCTTAACGACTATTGTTCAGTAGCTCTCACATCTACAGTGATTAAATGGTTTGAGAGGTTGGCTAGAACCTGCCTCAGCAAGGACCTGGACCCACAGGAATTTGTCTTTCGCCATAATAGGTCTACAGTAGACACAATCAGGGCATATAGGAGCGAGATATACCAATTAGTTGAGTGGTGTCACGGCAACATCAACCTTGCACTCAACGTCCGTAAGACCAAAGAGATGATTGTAGACTTCAGAAAGGGCAAGATGAGGGAACAGGAACCAATCCTCAGAGGGATCAGAAGTGGAGAGAGTGAGCAATTTCAAGTTCCTGAGTGTCAGTATCTCCAAGGATCTAATCTGGTCCCAACATATCAATGCAACTATAAAGAAGGCAAGACAGCATCTATGTTTCATTAGCAGCTTGAGGAGATTTGGTTTGTCGCTTCAAACACTGGAAAATTTCTACCTCACTATTTCTATTTTTGCACTACTATACACACACATTTTTAATATATATATTCCCATTCTGCCTTGCCTTCATCAACTTTCCTAGTAATTTCCTCAAAAAACTCTTAAAAGACTGGTTAGACAACCAACACAAAAAGCATGTTTACTATCCCTGATCAGTCCCTGTCTATCCAAATACTTTTATATTTATATGTATGTGTGTGTATATATATATCTCTATCTATGTCTATATATATATATATATATATATATATATAGATAGAGAGAGAGAGAGAGAGAGAGAGAGAGAGAGAGAGAGAGAGAGAGATATAGAGATAGAGATAGATATATCTATCTATCTCTATCTACTCTATCTATCTCTATCTATCCAGTTCCTTAGAATGAATCAAGACATACGAACTATGCAGAAAAAAAACAGCATTGGCTGTACTGGTGACACCTCCCACCTCAACACTCTAAACAACGTTTATGCATGCAGCATAATGCCAGTCACAAAAACTAACCCCTTTCCGGGTGAGGTGCCACTGTTTGTAACAGCATCAGACGTGGGAAGCACTCTGCAGAGAGGCAACTCCATAAGGTTGCTGATGCAAACAACCCAGGCAGAGTACTTTGAGTATGCACACCAGCTCATTTCACTTCACTCATGCTGTCTCCTGGTTTCATATGCTTCAAATCAGCCACTGCCCTGTACCAAAGAACACTACACATTCAGAACTAAACTACCACCCAATGGCAGTAACGCTAATCATAAAGTGCTTTGATCAGCTGGCGTTCACTAACATTAAAAAAAACTCCATTCCTCCCACACTGGACACTCACTAATATGCTTGCTAACAGAACTGCTCTATTTCAGATGCCATAGCGTCTATCATTCACCTGGCCCTGACACACCTAGAAAACAAGGTCGCTTGTGTCAGAATGCTGTTCCTGGATTTCACTTCTGCATTCACTACTACCGTCCCACAGACCTTGGTGAACAAACTCCTACATCTTCATTCTAAATACTCCACAATACAACTGGGCGTTGGACTTCCAAACAGACCTCAGATGGTCAGGATGCACAACCACTCCTCCCTCCCCACCATCCTGAACATGTGTGCTCCCCCCAATAATGTGTGTTGAGCCCATTGCTGTACACTCTGCTTGCATGGCCAAACACCCGAATAATCACATTGTCAAGTTCACCAATGACATGACAAGTGGTGGGGCTCATCACCAAAATGAGACTGCCAATGGAGAGGTGGAAGGGCTCGAGTAAATAATCTCTTCCTCAAGGTCAACAAGACAAAGGAAATGGTTGACTTCAGAACTTGCACTGTCCACACACCTCTTTATACTGGTCATTCATCAGTGGAAACTGAGCCCCATCCCTGGCACTTCTCCTCTGCCGTCTGTTCCACCCTCACCATTCCCAACATCCTTTGCTCCCGCCATATTTATAGACTCTCTCTCTCTGCTCCACACTGACAAATACTGTACTGTGCAAAAATCTTGGGCACCATAGCGTGTACACCAACATAGATATACACGCACAAAAGCACAGGAAAAAGGCCATCAATATCATGAAGGATCCCATCTACCTTGCTCCAATCAGAGAGGAAACTATGTAGCATTTACACCTGAACCACCTAACTCACTTTCCCCAAGGAGCAAGCCTCCACCCACAAAACCCACCCACCACTTTATCATTTCCTGTCAAGTCACTTTATTTTATGTAGACACTCCTGTACCTAGCACTACTTTATGGACATGCAATTTATACAAGCCATCTTATTTATTTACATCTATTGCGCTTTTTTATTATTGTGTTATTTATCTTGTGTCTTTGTTGTGCAGCGTCAGATCTAGAGTAACAACCGTTTTGTTCTCCTTTACACTTGTGTATTGGAAATGACATTAAACAATCTTGAATCTTCCAATAACTTACCCACTACTGATGTCTGAGGGAACACCGCAACAGGCCCTGGGAATTTATCCACCCTAATGTGCCTTAAGAAAGCAAACACCTCTGATCTGAATATGGTCCAAGACCTTACTGCTGCTTTGCTTCACTTCCGTGGACTGTGTCTTCACCGGAGAAAATAGAGGCAAAAAAAAAAATCCATTTAAGATCTCCCCCATCTCTTTTGACTCCATTCATAGATGACAACTCAGAACTTCAAGACGACCAATATCCTTTTGCTCATAATTTATCTGTAGAGTCCTTGGGTTTCTCCTTCACCTCAGTTATTTCTGAGGTAGTATCCAAAATGGGAGAGGAGTTAACTTACAGCCTTACATAGTTATACTTACAGAATCACAGTTTAGTCAATGAACCAGACTATGAAGATGTTAATGAACAGCTCAAAAAACAAACTGGTATGAGATGCTTCACAAGACCGAGACAACATTCAGACAGACTAACAATTGGCAAATAACACGCATGCTACCAAGTCCCAGACAATGAATCTGCAACAAGACTATCATCTGCCTTTAACAACCAATGGCATTTAAACAATGAGGCCCTCAACATCAAAGTCACCTTCGAACAGAAACTCAGTTGGACCAGCCATAAGTACTCTGGATACATGACAGTATCAAACGCCAACTATCCTGAAGTGATACAACTCCTAGTATATCAAAGCCTTTTCACTACCTACCAGGTGTGAGTCAGGTACATGGAATGTTCTCCATTTGCTAGACAAAGATAGCTCCAACAATACTAGTTTGAGACTACTCAAAAGCAAAATCTGCCTGTACAAAACAGTATCTCATCCGTAATGTACTGTCTAAAAAGATGTAGTGCAGTTACTCACCTAGATAGCTCTTAACATCTAACTTGCCGTCTCTGCCAAGAACAAAAGCAAAGGCTTAGAGGTACTTGCAGGTGGTGCTCCCATAAATCACACAGCTTTCCAACTTGCAGAGCCAACAATGCATTTCCAAGTTGAAATCCTGTACTGCAATGGTTCACGTCAGCACTCCACCACAATCAAAAACAAATAGGGATGGGCAATAAATGCTAGCACTACCAGCAACCTCCAAATCTCCCAAAATAAATTAATTGCCAACTCTTTACCAAGGTCGTAATAATCTTCAACCTAGCATGCTTGTATTAAAAAAGTGTTTTACTCAAGGGACAGTGGACTGCTTATGCACTGGACAACTCTTGGCATAATGCAACATCCTACTCATCAATGAGAACACAATACCCAACAAAACCACAAACTTGGAAAACCCATCTTAAATCTAGTCTCACAACAGAGTAGCCTACAAGTTGAACAAAGGTTCTATTGCAAGTATTACATGTATGCAGTTAGTCTACAGCACATGCACATTGTTTCTGATGAATTGGCTACTGTAAGTTGGCCAAATATTTTTTTATGGAGGGAGAGGCAAAGAAAGTAAATAAGACCAAATCAGTGCTCTGGCCGATAAATCTTCAAGGACACAAGTAAATAGCTGAACTCTACATGGACCCCAACAGCAGGGCAGAGTTGCTGGAATTCCACACCATTACATTTGGGCACAAGCATCTGCGATGTAGTGCCAGTAGTGAGTCAGACCTGGTAAACCATCAATTGTTGGTGCAATATTCAAAGTTTGACCATTTTGGTCAGAGGGAGGTTTCTACCAGGCTCGTCTTCCCAAAGCAGTGATTTACTTGCACTTCTCCCAAGCTAGAGTGCTGCATTCAAATTTTCAGTGGTTTGTCTTCTGAAGAAAGCACAAAGGTGACCACTTTGTGAAGCTCTGTGCTCCATTTTGCAGGGTGACTAAGTTTCCTGTTGCCTGCCATTTCAAATTTTCACCCTTTCCATTTCTCTCTGACCTGTGGTTTCCAACCCCAGCACAAAGTCCAAAGCAAACTCAAGACACCTGCTCTTCATTTGGGCTTTTTGCAGCTTGCAGGACTCGTAATCAAATTCTCGTTTCCTTCCTTTCTCTGCATCAGAGCTGGCAATTTATAACTGCAACTTACCCGATTGTGATGTTCACCATTTGTTCCCCTCCAGCACAACTGGACCTGCTGTATTGGGAGGGAAAACCTATCAAACTCTAACTGGCCCATTAACAACATACCCCCACAGCAATCCTGGCACAACCTACCAGATATTCTATGTATTATCCATCCCTCCCCCACCTTTGCAGCATCTTAGAGCTTTCCCTCCGTGTTCAGATGAAGTTTCTTTAACCTGAAACATTAAAGTCTTTCTTTTCAGATGCTGCCTGACTTGCTGTTTCCATTGTATTTTTTCCAGATTTCCAGCTCTGATTTTCTTTTATCAGCATTCAACACGAGGAAATCACAGTTTAATGTACAAGATTAGAAGCCAGTGTTAGGTCATTTGCTAACTAGATGCCACAGTGAAAATGAATAGCAGTTTAAAACTGAAGCACTTGCTGGTAAATTGCTCAGTGTCAAAGATAAAGCAATGTTGATACCAGAATTCAGCAATGTACTGAACTCATATTGGTTGAAGCTTGTGACCGAAGGACGAATATAACTTTTTTGCGCCATGCAGCTACTAGAAATATGTCATACACTCTCCATTTGCAGGCTTCCCAAAGTTCATTAGCTTGAATTTTTTCAACTGTTTGCATTTACAATCAAACAGCAAACTCATTAATCCACAACCATGAAATGGATCCATATTGTTTAAAAGAATGTGCACTTTTCAAACAGACAACCCTTCACAAACCTAGTTCAGTAGTAGCTGGTAAAAACTGTTACAATGCTACTACAGATCATTTGCCTTTGATTGCCTGGTTTTCCTTAACTAGCATTGGATGGCTAAAGGCAGATAGGTTAATAGATCTGGCTTATCAACACCACCGCCATACAGAAAATAAAACTTCCAGCTACTTTATGTAATAAGAAATTTACACATTATTCATTGCATAGCTCTATATCTATTCCAATAGTATCCAAGTGCACCTGGTTGGTGATCTGCAAGTCACTGTGTCCAGAAATTGAAGAGCAAATGTTTTCATAAATGCTCTGTCAAGTTCGTCATCTTCAATTTCATAACCTTACAAATGTGTTACAAACATAGTTATACCTACAAGACCTCAAAAGAGAAGTGTCTATGATGAGGACCAAACATTTAAGTCAGAATAGAAATACTCAAAAGCTTGGTTAATTTGGGCAGTCTACCATTAAAGACTTATAAAATGAATGATATTATGAACAGACACCAAAGGGTCCAATTCCATTAAGTTTCCTTGAATTGGCAACACAAGTCGTTAAGGTAAAGCAGCACATCGCTCAGGGCAAAGACGAGCTGGGACTTTGCAAAACACTGGTTAGGCTCCACTTGCAGCTCTGGTCACCACACCATGAGAAGGATGTGATTCCACAGGCAAGAGTGCAGAGCAGGTTCACTGAGATGTTGCCTGAAATGGGGTTGGGGTTGGGGTACAAGGTAGGTTGGGTTTGTTTTCTTTGGAACAAAATTGGCTGCTTTCCATGATGGGGTATTAAAAACATGAGGCAAAATAATTTTTAATGGGGATTTTTGGGTAAGGTTTGTTTGTTTACTTCTTAAAAATTTGCAATATTGGGAATGCACTGCTAGAAATGGTAAAATTCAATACTATTCCTTCATTAAGGAGGTATTAGAACAGACAAGCAAGACATAGGATACAGTGCTAATGTGGGCAAACAGCTGGCATAGACAGTGGGATAAAAAGGCCTGAGCTGAACAATTCTATGACTAATGGGTACACCCAATGTGATGTGAGAATCAACACACACGTTTACACCAGTGTTCATTTTATTTCAACTCATTGTTAAAACTGGAAGGCAACTGATAATGATACGTGCAGTCCATAAACAGCAACAAGAAAAATGCCGCAGTGGTGCTTTAAAGACTTGCAAAGCATCAGACTGGAACGCCTGGGAAGTTCAGTCTCAAAGAATTGAAGCAAATATGAGGTACCAGCTTAAAGATGAACCTTTGCTGGGATCTAAACATATATACTGAGATCACTCTAAACAAAATTTACTATTTCAAGCCACATTTTTATTTCAGGTTTATTAATATAAATGGTACAAATGTACTGATGCTGCACCAAAACGCTGATACCCACTTATTTCCTGAAGCTTACATCGTCAACTCCTGCAAAATAAAAAATTAAAAGTTATTAAAATCAGACAACATTCAACAGTCAACCACAAACTTAATAACTATGTCTAGTGTTGAAAGTTCAGACAAAAGCAGCAAAAGTTTAAATGAAATCAGCTTTACGACTTCCTCCCCCATTTCATAATATAAAAGAGGGGAAAAAAAACAGAACATACCATAATAGCATTTACAATATCATTGTTGTTATTTTTCAATGCACGGACAGCCTTAGCCCTAGACACATTGGCTTGGGACATGACCAATTCTATGTCCTTGACCTCCACACCAGTTTCATCAACCTGAAAGAAATGAAAAAAAAAAGAATTTACTCCTTCTTCCAACACATTTATCCTGCTATCTAGACCAGGGATTCCCTACCTTTTTTATGCCATAAGCTAATACCATTAAGCAAGGGGTACATGGACCCCAAGTTGGGAGCACCTGATCTACACTCAACTCACACCACTCCCATTACCATCCCAGACCAGGAAAATAAACCAGCAAGGTGCATTCATCTTTCTAATCAAGTGTCAATGAGCTGCTTCAAACAACACCCATGGGCAATGGGAAAAATTAAAATTTGTGGCTCTATTTAGACCATAAGACAAAGGAGCAGAAGTCAGCCATTCGGCCCATCGAGTCTGCTCCGCCATTTCATCATGAGCTGATCCATTCTCCCATTTAGTCCCACTCCCCCGCCTTCTCACCATAACCTTTGATGCCCTGGCTACTCAGATACCTATCAATCTCTGCCTTAAATACACCCAATGACTTGGCCTCCACTGCTGCCCGTGGCAACAAATTCCATAGATTCACCACCCTCTGGCTATTTAGGAGTTTTAATTCAAATTGTATAACTTAGGTTTAATATTAGAGTCAACCAATTTCATCTACAAAGTAATAGTAAATATTTGTATTCCTGATCATTTACTGGAGCCCAAGGCAACTATTGGACTAGTTTTACTAACACAAAACTCATCTGGGAGTTCATTAATGATTTCAAGTCACATAGATTAGGCTAACAACTACACAATTGCTTTAGACTCTAACAATCCACTCACCCAACATAAGCGGTGTGGGTGAAAAAAAAGAACCCAACCTCATTAGTTTCAGTGGCATGTGGGTAGCATCAATTCCCACGGCAGACTATTCAACATTCAGTTGAAGATCACATAGCAATCACTTAGATGAAATTGCTGGAAAGCTCAAGTGTACCAAGAAAGCCAACCATTGCAGAAAGTTGGTAAAAATTAGTGCTGTTCTAAGCTGCATAATTTTAAGGACTGCAGTGTTTTGGATATCAAACTCAAAAGCATACCTCCTCTTCTTCGCTCTCCTCCTGTACAGTTGGAGTCTGTGTGTTTTCTTGGATATTGGCAACAGATTCTCCCTGTACCTTGAATTTCTCGGCAGCAGCAAGCTGAGCTTGTTGAGATAAGTCCTCAATCTAGGTACAAGCACAAAATAAAAGTTCAAAGCTTCCACTGCAAAAAACCATTTTCACCAAATATCAAAAAACTGCTGCAGAAAGATTTCAAATTTGAAACAATATATTCTGAACTAGCACTGGTACAAATAAAACTGATCATGAGGAAATAAAATTAGGAAAGCAGCTGCAGCACAGGGTAGTTTTAGTAGATAACCTTGTCATCAACATGATGAAGGGGTCAAAATCTACCAGGAAGTGTAGTCACATTTTGTTGATTTGAAAACACCCTTTTTTTTTTACAATTTACTGGTAAAGTTAGATCACATTTGTATTTACCTTAGCTTCACCGAAAACAATATAGGTATCTGATGCTGGGCTCTTGTAGACATCTGGCTTTGTGATGACAAACAGTATGTTTTTCGATTTTCTTATTGTAACCCTCGTCACTCCAGTAACCTGGCGAAGACCTAGTTTTGACATTGCCTGCAAGGAAAAGGATAACCTTCAGGAAGTTCTATTTATATATACAATTTAATAAAACCTCCTGTAGAGATTACTGTGTAATGTTTTAGCCACCTAGTTTGCCTTCAAATGCAACAAAAGCCGCAAATACTTAGCTAGTGAGGTTTTGAAACCCTCACTAAAGCACATTAAACACCAATCAGAAAAATTTACCACTAACCTATTATTTGAACAGAATGCAGGCTGACACTGCTTCAACTTAAGTAAACTGCCAACTTCAGCGCCAAAAAAAATTACTTACTTTTCGTGCTTTCTTTTCACTTCTGCTTTGTTTTGCTTTGCTAACTGGCTCTTCATCAATTTCAGCTGCTGCTGCAAGCTTCAGAAGAAAAAAGATAATTAAGTCACTTGGTACAATAAGTAGAAACCTAAAAAATAATAAACTCTGTACATCAGTTTCTATACAGTGATAGTTAAGTGACTTTGCATCGGTGACAATTCTAAATGATCTGCAAGAGATACCAGCAAAATCAATCCCAGAGTTGCCTTCCCTAGATGCTACCTATTGCTGAAAATGGCAAATTGTCAACAGGATCATAACCTTGTCATTCACATCCACAACACTCCCAAATCATATGCAGCATGGAATTCTCTCCAAGGTATCAGATTACAACGACGTCCAATTTTACCATATTAAAATTATGCTCCAGTACTCCACACACCAATCTCAAAATTAAGATAGGTTTAAACTCAAATAATTGTACATAGATGGTGTCCAAGGGACTGTCAAATCTATTATCATATTTAAATTGGGTTTAATATTCAAGTTTAACTTGGTTAACCAATTATGCATATTACCCTTAGGAATCTAATTGAAGAACATTAAATTTGGCCTTGTTAATGACTTGTGGCACAAATGAAGAGTGGCAGAGCTGGTTAGTTTCAATACAACTGCCTAAATAGTATTAAGTTTTCAAGTGCAATGCTGAAGCTTCCACCCCAACAAAAAAAAATGGCAAGAGTTGGGAGATGCAGTCAGTCTTGTAGACAGATTCTGGTTGCTGAGGGAGGGGTGCCAGGGGACAGACATAAACTCGAAGATGTGAGTATTGCAATTATGCGCACAACTTGCTCAAATATTCCTCCATTATCTAAGCAACAATTCAATGCCCAGATCATGGGGTTGTTTGGTCACAAGCCAATACACATGGAATTTTATTCTCAGACTTCATACCTCCTTCAAAAGCAGAGCAGCAAAATAACTTCCATTGCTACTTCACACAAAGGAAACTGGCACATTTGACTCATACGTCCAACCTTTATTTATATAGCAATATACACATCTCTTGCACAGTACAGTAGAAAACACAGTATTGACCTCTCCAAATGCTTCCATCCAGATGCAAGCCTTTATTGAAATTTCAAAATACTGTTCGCTTATAATATACACAGAGATCCATTAAAATATGAAGACTTGCTAAAGATAATATCTGAAGTTGGATGGATGACAGTGGTGGAAACTAAAACAGGAGTGGCCATGAAGCAAACTAATGTTCACATTGTCACTTATTCTTTGTTTTTATTATGAAACTTGGTGAAGACCATCAGCTTGTAAAGCAATTCTTTGTGAATTGCTTATTGTCCAAGCTGAGATTGTTGAAAAATTAACCATATCCTGGTACAAACCAAAGCCTTCAAAAGAATCAGGCAACTTGAAGTACTAAAGCTACACAATAGAATTATGCTTTAAGAATCTAGACTCTGAGCCCAATTCTACAAAAGAAAAAAATTTCACCAAGTAAATAGGTACAAAGTTAGTAGGCTAATTGCCTCCAACTTGTGAGTGGCAGAATCTGATTGAGTGGATGGGGACGAGGAAAATGTGTGGAGAATAAAAATTAAGTTAATGTATGCAAGTGTAGACTTGGTGTGTTGCAAGGCCTATCTGCATAGTGAGACAATAAGCCATTGGATTCCTAAAGCCATTTCCATCCTTCGACATAACTGTGGCTGATCTTCCAGCTCAAACAGTTCAGTCCCATGCTCATAACTCTTTAAACTCAGATTCCTTTAGCATCCAAAAATCTGCTCATCAATGGCCAATACCCTCAACGTAGAGAATTAAGGAATTACCACCCAATAAGAAATTACAATGACGTGATTATACTAGAGAATGCAGATTCACAGCATGTTGCCTGGATTGAAGGACTTTAGCTATGGGAATATTCGATTGGCTGGATTTGCTTTCCCTGGAACAAAGGGGGCTAAGGGACAACTTGATAGAAGTCTATAAGATCATGAGAGGCAAAAATAGGGTATATACTATCTTTCTCCTCACTGTGGTAATAAAACCAAGAAGCCACAACTTTAAGATGAAGGTAAGGAATTCTAATATGATCTCAGGAGCAAGTTCTCTTTAAACAGAAAGTGGCTGATATTTCTGCTCTTCAATGCTGTCACCCTTCCCTCTAAATTAGGTTGGTGAACAGAGGACTAGACCACTCAATCTCTACCACCTCAGGAAGCAGTCTCATGAATTGTTATTGGGCATATTTTCTGAAGGCGGGTAAATTTTACATAAAAGTAAAGGTGGGGATGGTTGCAGGCAGACAGCACCCCAATATGTCTGAGCTGCTGAAAGATGAGAACTGTGGGAAGGACACTATACAGTGAAGTCTGTTGGCCTTTTGAAGCAGTTTTTATAATTGTTATATTTACATATTTGCAGACACACCTGAGCTTGCTGTGTTGCTGACTGCGTTGTATCCTGTTCTTCCAGTTCTGGTACCGATTCATCGCTGTCCGATTCTGTCCCAGACCCTACAAAATGTCACACATTTAATACACGGCTCCGCACAGTGCAGCTTTGCGGGATTTTCAGTGGTTTGCAAAAAAACGTGCTATTTCTGGGAAAAGTGAGGGACACCATTTTAGGTCATTACCATAATGCAGCCATGCCAACCAAGGTGGAGAAAGTGTAAACCTGTGCAATAAAGCTTGCTCAATGGATTTTAAAAAGTGGATTCAGATTTATCTATTTTTATATAGCCATTAAGCACAAAACCTGAAAACAAACATGGTTAAAAAACCTTTGTGGCAGTTTTTTTTTAAACCTTCAAATGTTATTTACAAGGAGGAAAAACACCTAGATTCTTCAATGCTAAGCCAGCTTAGCTTTCACACCATGCAGTAAAAGATTTCAAGGTTAGCGTGAATATCCTTGGTACCAGATTACGTCACTAATTATATGTAATTTCAATGCTCCATTCTCATACCTGTAATGCTCATCCTGGTGTAGAAAATAGGCAAATAAAATCTGCAATATATACACTGGAGTTTGGGTGTCCCTTTTTTAGTTTCAGCATGTGAGGCAAAGTGTTAATACAATTAGTGTACTACAAACCTTTTAAAACCAGTTCAGTCAAGTTAAATCCTTGTTTCTTGTGAAATATAAGTGAAGAAAACAAAAAGGTGGACTTCACACTGCCATTAGTACACAAGCTTTATACACTCTGTGGCCATGGTTGAAATTTGTACATCATTAACCTGCCCCAAAAAGAGACAGCAATTCTATAATACAGGTCACAACTGATGCATTTCCTTCCAAGGCAACTGGAAACAAAGTGAAATTACGCTCATCTTTTTCCTTGACCCAGCTAGAAATTGGGATTTATGATTAGAATTTCCTGGTGAATAAGTTTATAACAATAGTACAGATTTCAAACCACACAGTTTTCCCTTGCCGCAGGACAGGCTAACTTTAAGCTTTCTCATTCTGGAGGACAACACATATTTCAATAAAACATTCCAAAGAGCACAAGTGCATCACTTAAAGGTTAGCCTTTCCCAGGTGTGAAATTTATTGAGTCTTTACTTCTAAGTTTAATTCAAGTGCACAGTTCAACTAAGCAGGACACCAGTACATGCACACCTCAACCAAACTAAATACCCTCATCATTTTGCTTCACCGATTCCTTTCCAGTCAGAGCAATCTTGGGAATTGCCTTCTCAACAACAGGTGGGGCAGGAGCTTCACAGGGGGGAATCTTGTTGATAGCAGGAATCAAAGGAGGCATCTCATCATCGTCATCAATTTGGACAGCAGAAGATAATTCAGGGGATGGGGTAGTGAGTTGAACAGAGGCAGGTGGGAGAGTGAGAGATGCAGGAAATTCAGTGACAGGTCTAGATTCTGAAGATAAAGAAAGTTCAGTGGATGTAGGTACCTCATCAGATGAATAATCAGAAACAGGTATAGAGGATGGCAACTCAGTGGCAGCGTGCAGAGGCGGCTGAAGCTGTGAATTCGCAGGGGGATCAAAAGGCAGAAGCGAGTCAGAAGTGTGAGCAATTTGGGTAGATAAAGCTAGCTCAGAAACCAGGGGTTGAGGCTCTGAAGAGGGCAAGTCTAAAGACTGAAGGAGCTGAACTGGTGGGACTGTTGTTGGTGACTGCTCGAGAGTAGCCTCATTGGCACAGAGCGCGTCTTGACACACAGAAAAATCAGAATTGTCGGAAGGCTTTTCAGGAAAAGAAAGGGGCACAGTGTCACGTGGTTCAGTTGCAACTGGAGACTCAGCTGCAGCAGTCTCTGGAGGACTGGAGGGCAATGGCAAATCAAAAGGGAAATGGCCCGTGGCCACTGCACCCTCAGAGGGCAGGGGCATTGCCACTTCACTAGAGAGCACAGGAAGCTGCACAGCTTTGTCTGCAGTGAGTACAGGCACTTGATCACCAATTCCATCAGTGGGCACAGGTTCATCAACAACAGTATCAGCTTCAGGGAAAGACAACCTAGCTGGAGTGATAATACTATCATCAGGTGAAGGCACAGTGGCTGTAGGTACAGCAGCTACATCAGACGAAAGTTTCGCGGCCACGTCAGTTGTAACTTGTGCATCAGATGAAAGCAGCTGAAGGGCATTGGCAGGTAGCACAGGAGAGGCAGCTATAACATAGTCACACGGAGAAGGTCCGGAGCTGGCATTTACAGAGTCATGAGGGTCAGAAACTGGAGGTGGATGGGCAGTGGCAGCAACCAAATTGGTGGACAAAGAGGCAACAGGAGTAACAGGGTCAACTAATGCTGGACTATCAGCACCAGTATCAGCAGGGAATACCATGGTAGCAGATGAAGACAGTTCTTCTTGAATGGCAACCGCATCAGCTAAAGGCTGCCCAAGGATGGATGAAACAGGCTGGTCAGCAAGTGAATTCATTTGATCAACTGCAACAGCTAGGGGCACAGCAGTGGCAGTACCACTGCAGGAAGCTAGAGCATCAGGGGTGACCTCTTCATTTTTCACAGACCCAGGCAGACTTCCCTCCAATTCAGCCAAAACCTCACTGTTAATAGGAGTGGCACTTGGAGAGTCAGTGGACAAGTGCGACTGATCACTGCTGGAGCCATCAACCACTTCAGCTGATGTTATACCAGCGGGTGCTGCAGGGGCAGGCTTAGGGACAAGGTTAGTGTTAGCAACAACAGCATCAGCTGGGGGCAGTCTCACATCAGAATCTACTTCAGTGGTCAAAGAAACCGCAGTGTGAGAAGGTGATAACTCAGATTGTCTGCCGACCTGGTCACCCCCTGAACTTGACTGATCAACAGTGGGAACAGCAGCTGGATCAGCCGACAATTGCTTAACGGAACTAGCAACCGTATTAGATGAAGGCAGCCCATTGACATCAGTCAAGTCAGGAGATGGGGATAGTTGACTGGCAGCAGGACAAGGTAGCACCTCAGAAGAAACAACAGAAGTAGAAGACAGAGGGAGCTCTGAAGGAGATTGGACAAGAGGTAGCACATTAGCAGACAGTAGGGATGAAGGTGTATTGTTGATTGTTTGGGGAGATGGAAGCTGAAGATCAGGGTCATGCAAGTCAGTAGCAGCTGAAAGCTCCATCTTACTGGTACCGCTGGATTCACTTTCAGCCTGCATGTACTCACTGGCTGAGGAAACCGAGTCATGCTCAGAACTGGTTTCAATAGCAGCTGTTGAAGATAACCAAAGAAAAACCATCAATATGAAGTAGAAAGAGCAGAACTGTCACTAGGACTTCAAATCAAAGTGCATTTAAGACTAAATGTTACATTTAGCTCTGCAGTGCAGAAGAATTGATTCAGCCCAAATGATCTATGGTTATTTAAGATTTCCACAGCAATCTTCACTCATCCTACACGTCCTATGTACTTTCACACTGCTGTTTAACTAAGCCATTCTTGTCTCAAGCTACTTGATAGAAGTTTCTCTCAAATAACCCACTGAATATTATTAGGTGATAAGTTATGGTCTCCCCTAAAATAGAATCAAATGCTTTTGAGTTCAATAACTGATTAAAGCTCCTAGTCCTACTTGACAGTTAGAGCTTCAAGCCCAATTATCAACTTTTCACCCATCTTCCTCACATGAGCAAAACTGCACAGTACTGAGATCTGAAGTTCAACATGCTTACTTTTGAATTCTCTCCTTCGATAAATGAAACTCATTGCCTGGTGTTTCTTGGGTAGCTTTGAAGCTGCACCATTACTTGTATCTACCCCTAGATCCCTTTGTTTTTCTACCCATTAAGATACCCAAGGACAGGGGTCACTTGTATTAGCCAACACATCTACTTAAAATTGTATTTCTGTATTTACATCTTGCATCCCAAATCACCTCAATCCCACTCCAAAACCAAATTCTACTCTTTTTATTTTTGTAATTTAATTTCATCCTTGATCTGTTTTCATTAAAGTTAGAATAAGCGCTAATTTACTGAAATACAAGATCCTGAAGTGGCAGTTTCCGTTATTAAGATCCCAATGAGGGGACGTTGTTACATTTACTTTTTTAAAACATTTTTTATTTTTATTTGGATAAGGAATTCACAAGTATCATGAACTTTTTCCACATGTATAACCTTTTCCATTTTTCTTTGTGCATGTATAAAACTATAGTTACTTATACATTCCTAAGTACACATTATGATATAAAAAGAAAATAGACACTTAAATAGATAATTATGTGCAGTTGAAATTCTAATCTATTAGGCTAAGTAATGATATTAGTTGTTAAAAAAATAGTAATAATAGTGGATTAATAATAATTTCCATCTCTCTCTGCTGGACCATTTCTTCTGGTCCAAAATGTAAGCCTATGTAACAACCATTGTAGGTGTTTATATCCTAACTTGTTCATGTTTGCCCCTACCCCCAATCATAATTATCCAATCCCTATGTACTTGTTTACTTAATTTTATCATTTTTTATCCCTTTCACCAAATCTTTTCCTTTACTTGAGTTAATTCTCCATTTTCCAAAAAAAAGAAAAACAAAAACAGTAAACATTTAGACCAGGGGTGCTTATGTTAGCAATATTACTGTGTTGATGAGAAGAGCAGTATAAATCATTTGGAGAGTCATCTAAAGTCTGCTCGCTTTGGGGTTATATATTCAATCCATTTATTCCAAATTTGATAAAATTTTTCTTTTTGAATTCTCAGGGAGTAAGTCATCTTTTCCATTTTAAATATTTCCAAGATAATTTCGTGCCAATCTTCTAATGTAGGTGGTATTGGTTGTTACATTTACAATTGTTTAAAAGTGACATCCATAGAAATTGTTTCTCAGCGGATAATGAATCCATGAAATTCACCATCCTGAAGGACTGGAAGGAATTAAAAAGGAAGACAATTTTTAAAGACCAGGGAATTTAGAAGGCTGGGGAAAGACAGAGTTGAAGCTTGGGGTAGGTCAACCGTGATTATACTGAACAATAGGGCTGGCTTAAGAGGTCAGGTGGCCTACTTTCTACTAATGGCTGACTGGTTTGTTATCTCATTAACAATCAACACATGTAGGAGGCATGTTTAGTGGTGTGTAGGTTACACAAAATGGTCGTTGTTGATAGTTAAGAAGATGGTCTTAGGTTACAGAATGATAAATGATCAGCTAGCAAGCTGTGTGGAATGAAGAGGGAATTTAATCCTGACAAGTGCAAGGCAATGCCTTTTTGGATGTCTAGTAAGAGTAGGGCATGCACTATGAATGGTAGGACCCTATGGAGTATAGAAAAAGACTCCAGTCCTGCTGAAGAGTCTCAGCCCAAAATGGCGACTGTACTCCCCGCCCCCCCCATAGATACTGCCTGGCCTGCTGAGTTCCTCCAGCATTTTGTGTGTTGCATGGAAAAAGACCTTGCTGTGCAAGTAGAAGGACTACTGAAGGTGAAAGCACAGATAGATATGGTGGTATACAGAATACTTGTATTCAATGCCCCAGCAAATGAATGCAGCATTGACATCATTGCATAACTTTATAAAATATTAGTCCACAGCTAGAGTAGTGTGTGTAGTTTAGAAAATTATTGCACTAGAGTGCAATATGTTATGTGATACAGACTGGGGTTTTACTCGGGAGTAGAGGGGCCTGAGGAAACCTCCAGAGATGTACAAAATTATGAGTAGTCAGGGTGGAGAGTAAGAAACGTGTCCTTGTAATAAACAAGTCTAAAAATAGAGAAGATACTGTAGATTTAAGGCAATAGGGAAATCCAAAAAAGATTCCCTTTCTATCTCCCAGAGGGCATTTGCAACCTGGCATGCACTGCCCAAACTGCAGCTAGATACTCTTATTTAAAATGTACTTAGATAAGCACTTGAATCACTAAGGCATAAAAGGTGATTGAGCAAGTGGTGATAATTGGGATTAATGATGGGGGGGAGTGGGCTTTTGTGCTGTGTGACTGACAAACCTTTCTTCAACTTTCCATTAAAAGCACACATTGTTGGTCCAACACTACGCTAACCTAGGGATAGCATTTGACTTAAGTCTTTCAACTAATCTGCGACTGAAAGGTAAACTAATTTTGGGACAGCGGAAGAACGGGCTAGATTCAGGAAATTCAGACCATGTAATCCTAAATCACCACCCACTGCACATAAATGGTTATAACAGAATATTCAAGTGCACAAGAAAGTTGTTAGCAGAACTGCAAATTTCAGATCACTGTTAGTAAGAGATCATCTATGATCAATCTACCTGCAGTTTGAACAGACTTCTCAGGAGAAACGGGGGATACAGGTGTTTGGGCTGTAACAGGCACACCTGAAGGTCCTGAGGCAGGAGCACCAGACCCGGCTAGAAATTTGAGCAACAATGTGAGTTACAGACAAAACTTAAATGCAAATCCAGTCTTAAACCCAGAACTTTATATATACTCATACATACAGCTAGCAATTCAGAATTAACTGCTACTTCATGAGTTAACGGGTGTAGGTAATCTCTATCTGGTTTTATAAATAATTGATAAACCTAGTCAAATGTAAAAAAAAAGTCTCTAAATCCAAATTTGACAGGGCATTGAAAACACAAGTGGGTCAACAATGGTGACTTCTAAGTCTGCACTTATTTGTGCTTAAGCCAGATATTTTCAAGGCTGCTCAGAGGAAAACAGCTTTCATTTCTATCCAAGTGTGTGATTTGGTGACCACAGATGTGCCTGAAAACCAAAGACAAACTTTCATTAAACTGAAGCAGATTGTAGACCCACAGTTGGACTCTTCCACCCCCCCACCCCCATGAAAAAGAACAGAAAGACCACTCTTTCAACTCTCAAGACCAATTTAATCACCTCAACGTTGAGGGGAATAAATGGAACAAATCCCAGCCTGATCAATCCTTCCCCAAGTTACCACCTCTGTTCTAGCATCTACTGTCTTCTAAAGTCCTTTTCAATTCAATGTAGAGAAATTAGCTTGCAACAAAAGGTAAACATCTTTTCATTATTCAATAGCCTACATTTATTCTACTTCTCATAGGTTTTATTCAAAGTGAAATGGATGCATTAAAGCAAACTTGGACATTTACTTTCAACTGAACTCAGGCTCAAAAGACAGAATACACTCCACAGGATAAACCTGCAAATGTTAAAAGTTAAGAGTACTGGAAATGCACAAGACAAGAAAGTTCTTTGTAACGGTGTACTGACAAGACAATTTACATACATTAAACAAGCAGAATGTGCATATTTCTTCCACTCAAGTTAAAATGATGATGTTTCACATTACCATTTACATTATACAAACCTTGGGCGTCAACAGACACTGTTACCCTTTCACCACTATTTCCCCTCACCATTGCAGCACTGTACAATTTCAAGTTTACCACTCAAATGGAGATATGGAGGTTAATTTGCCATATTTTACTTCAAACTCTGCAACTAATCCAAAGTCAAGAAGGTATGTTTAAGTTGGCACAATGCCCTGTAATTAAAAATCTGAGTGCTCAATCCTGAAATACATCTGATACATCCACATGTAGATCATGCACACCAACTTGACACGCACCACCAACACAACTGCAATCAAACCCCACCTACTTTCAATAGGTGAAAGGGCAGCCCATGGCAGACTGTTTGGCTATCAGAAGTCCTTTTGATCACATTTTGAAGGGGTGTCATTTCATGACCTTTCAGCAAGTGGTAAAAATAGATGACTGAGTAAGAGTAGAGCTTAAAACTCATTTCTTTTGAGCACTCAGATCCTGTTGTAACCTTGAATTTACAACCTACACACAACTGACTATCCTCAACCACAAACTGACCTTAAGTATTAACTATAATACATGGAAAATATTTCACCTCTGCCGAGGTACAGCCATCCAAACTAACCAGGCAATTATATCAACCCCAAATGTAGTTATCAATTCCTCCAAAATTAACTGCACACCACTGAAGTATATTTACATTTTTTTTTACAATAGACCAAATACATTGTAGCAGAAGCACCATTCATGCTGCAAGGGAAAAAATACACTCTAGGTGAAACTAGAGAATGCAGGATTACTTTTCTGCAGACTATTTATTTAGTCTGACAGTTAAGTTTTCAACACATAAGCAATTAATATTCACAAGTCTTGAGTAAACCTAGGCAGTATTTTACACCAGCTTCCACAGAAATAAGAGCAAACACTTAAGTATCAAAATGCAACCAATTGCATTGACTGTTTTACACCATCCAGCTGCTGCAGTTACTGTTGTAATGTTTTCATCGGAATTCATTCTGAAGTATTGCTTAGAGCCTTAGTTGACTTCTCAGGAGATGAGATGATTTTGACTTGTCATATTTACTCTGCGCAAAGTTTGCTGCAAATGCTAATGCAACTTTTAAGTATAGGTGCTGAATTTTAGGAAAAGCACTTTTGAACACTGGGCAATATACACTGACAAATTCAAGCAAGCATTCCAACGTTGTAGATTGTTTTGCGCACATTGTCTGCTGCAAGCGCAAGGAAACATTTTGAAGTTATTAGCATGTTATATGGCTTTAGGACAATCCTGAGAAGAGAGGTTTTTTAATGCAATCTTGCTTTTTCTTTTTGCGCATACAAGCCAATAACATCTTTAAAAAGGTGACTGCAATTTCATTGTGGTCAGGATGCAAGTTGCATTCGGAATATCCTGACAGAAGAATGGATTTTAAATGCAAGTGCTTCTCTTTATTACAGAATTGTAGTTTAAGCTGGTTATACTCCTGTAATAAAAGCATGGATAGCGAACTTTATCAGCTTTTATGTACTGAAAGTTAACGTAACTGGCACAAGTCAGACATGCCCTCCTGCTGATGTACTTTCTGAAAAGAAAAATCTTATTAAAAAATTATCACATAGCAGTAGTTTTAATGTAGGATTTTCACAAGTCACTGCATTTTCTGCCCAGTCAGAACCTACAGGTTACAGTGTTAACAGACGTGAAGGCTCCTGAGACACAGCATTTTCAGTGGTGGCCTCCAATAGGGAAACTTCCATTTGCTATCTCAGTAACAGCTGAATCAGCAGCCGGAGTAATTTCGCTCAAAGCAGTACTTTCTCCCCAGGGGCAGGGGAAGTGTTGGCACCCTTGTGATCTTCAGCTGTCCAGGATTTGTATCATACTGAAAGCAGTCAACCAAGCTAGGCATTTACCTTATGTCTTAAGCGACTCATTTTACCAAAGAGGAAGAGGCTGTTGGAATTCCAACACCCAATCATCACGTGCCAATTACAAGGTGATGAAAGGTAAGATGGCTTCAGACTGAAAGTCAGTTAAACAATCTAGAACTCTGGACCTCATTAATTTGCTATACCAAGTGTGGAAAATCCCAAAAGACAACTATACAACAAGGGGCAAAGTTATACTTGCATCCTTGGTCGTCTGAGAGGTATTGCATTGCATAAAGCTCACGGCTGCCCAGTTACAAAAACCATTAAAATTGTGCTGGCTTCCAAAATTGATCATTTTGAAAAAGAGAAGATACCCAGAGGCATTTCAATTTGATAAAGTGCATCTTGAAGCCCGGTAGCTTACTTCCATCACTATGAAATGTAGAATCTTTCAGTCCTTCACCTTATTGATTCATTAATTCTAGCATAGAGCTAGCAAACAAGTTTTGTTTAAAACAAGCATGTATAAATAGTAACCTTGAGCCCTAGTTTCTTCAAAAGATAAAGCATGCTATTAGCAATCCTGATTAAGACCCATTGTTTACATTTTAACCTAGAATTCCAAAACAGCATAAAGACTGCACTCACTGCTCAACCTACTTAACCCCAACAAAATGTTTCATGTATCAGCATTCAAGGCTTGGAGAGAATGCAACTGCTTCCATTTTGTACCCCAAATATGCTGTGCTGCGGTTCCACAGCTATGTGTAACAAAAGAACTCTGCAGCAATTAGCAAAGCAATGAAATGGCATTTGCAATGAGGAATGCTCATTGTTTGCTGCATGATAATCCCAGACAGTTTTGAGCTGAACAAAGAATCTGAAAAGCCAGCAGCCATTAATGGATGCTAATTTTCATCAATAGGAATAAATTTGGCTAGAAGGAACTTGCCTGTAAATGAAAAAACAAACTTGATAAATTTGCTCCTTTAGAACCAGCTGAAAATACCCATGTAAAAAGCTGCTGATATTGTGTGCCACATTGATTCATTTCTTTGGATTAATGGGCGAACATCAAGTCACCTTGATGTATAAATGCTCTCCTTACCATCCTCCAAGCAATGTGGCAAATTGGAAGGGACACAACAGGGTGCCAGGCAGCTCCAAAACATTAATACAAAAGTCACAACTCCCAAAGGATTAATAGACTCCCTCAGTTCCTCAATTTCAAATCAAACAATAACCCTGCAGTACAAAGAAAAAACTGAGATCCTTTTCCGCAGGAACTGGGCCAAATCACAGTATTCACCATACAAAGTCACTTAAACGATGAAGGCCCAATCTTGGAACCATGGATTGGCAGTCTACTATTTTCACTTATTCTTAAAGCAGGGTACCAAGTAAACTAATCCACATTTTGGAAATAATGCCAAAGAGAAGGGAACAATGCAAAATTAGATCCAGATATTAAAAATGCTTGACAAGGGCCACCAAATGCTCTGGAATAAACATAGTGTGACTTAGAAATTAACGTATCAAACCTTGATCACTGCTCAAAAGGACCCAAATGAACAACCCAAAAGACAACAGGGACAGGTGATGTCCAAAAATGAGGATCCCTCTCATGCAATTGACAAATACAAACCTGTTTCAGCTTGGGGCTGCTGCATTTCTTGCTCTGTGGCAGGAACTGTTTCTGTGGCTTCACCGGGCATTTCTAGACAGAAAAATATCCATTGGTTAGGAATAATGCACATGCCATTAATCAAGAGCATCCACAGAAAGCCTGGTTGTGCTGAAGATGCAGCCTTTGAAATAAACTCATTGGTAAGCGGGGGGAGGGGGGGGGAGAGAGAAGAGCCTTCATATAGAGGCACTGAGTTAAATACACTAAGACAGTGACTGTAAGTGGAAAGTACATGCAGATCCATGTGCAATATCCTTCAAAATCTGCTGCAAATTTACAGCTCAAGCTTGCCAAATTTAGGCTGGTGGTTGAATCATAGAACACCAGGGCCAAATTTGCTATCTCATCTACAATCTGAAGAGTGAGCTAAAAAAAAATCACCCATGTCAATCAAATGGGATCTTTCTTGAACCTAGTTCAATTAAGTCAAAAGATGTTGATAAAATTAACAAGATAGCATTAAGTTCAGAAGTAACAAACTGCTGGAAACATGTAGCACCAGTAAAGAGAAACATTTTAAGGTTGGTGACTTTACGTCAAAACAAAAGGTCTGTTACTTGAAATAACTTCTCACAGATATGTCTATCCTGCTAGGTGTTTCTAGCATTCTGATTTAATATTTTCAGATTTTTAAAGAAACTTTTAACTTAAAAGTCTTCACCCTGGCTTGGTCAACCTCTTCAACTTTAACATCAAATCCCCAACACAGAAACAGGAGAACTCGCGTGCAAATTAAGCTGCAATGCAAGTGGGAAAGGTACAGCAAAGAGGAATAGTAATTCCAAGTATTATTCTATTTATGGTTGTTGAAAATCACCTTGGCAGCTACTGGATTGGATACAAATTCAGGGTGTTGTTACCCAAATGTATACTCAGTTTAAAGGCCAATTCATCATGCAAATACAGAAGTCCTTGCAAGTCATGATAAATGTAATGCCTTAATCACATGACAAACTTGACTACAATTCATTAGTTCCTATTATACTTCAAGGGTGAAGGAATTTTGACTTACAAATCATATTAAGACTTTGTTATTGGGGAAGAACACATTATACATAAACAGGACCAATAAGGCTTTAAGTTCTTAAAAGTTTGGCGAGAATTAACAAAAATAAAAGATGTAATTGTAGAATGTGAAGATGACGAAAGACTAAATAGTCTAGAAGTCAGAAAGACACGCAAGTGTAAAATGCTATTTTTCACCTAAGCTCACCAGTATGAAAGGACAGGATAATAGGAAGGGGGAGATCACAAAAATGGATACAAAGGAAATAAACAGTTTAAACACTTTACAAAATAGCATTCCAATACACCGAAACGGTCGAGACAACTTTTCGCGGCCTACCTCCACACGTTCAAAAATACAGAAGTTTAAAGATAAATAACCCATTACACAAAACATGCCCTCAAACATAAAATTCAGACCATAGTGTGCTTGACAGTCGGTTTGCTTTTCAGCCCCGCTACGCGTTAAACTGCCCCTCCCGGGTCACCACGAGATCGCCTTCACCATCTCCCTTCAGCCCCACACATTTCTCTTAAATCTGCCCCCAAGATTTAGCCACTTTTCCCAAGAAATTTTTAAACCATTACGATCGCCAAGTTCTCCCTTCCCACCTAATGCGAGATTTAAGACTGCTGAAAACAAACAACCCAGTAGATGGAGATGGATTTCCTACAGAACACTTACTGCCTCAGTTATTCAGATTCAAGATGGCTGAGAAAAGAGAAAGGCGGGCTCTCAGATTTTACAAAAAAGGTCGCGCGTCCGCTTCCGGGCTCTCCGCAGGATTTGAAGTCCCGCCCCCCGCGACTACTGATTAGTCAACATTCTGGTGATTGACTGTTTACAGTGCGCGCCCTCCTCGGTATCCACGCATGCATGAAAAACACGCACAAAATGCAGGAGGAGGTCAGCGGGCCGGTTAGCATCTATGGACGGGAATGAATAGTCAATGTTTCGGGCTGAGATCCTTCATCAGGACTGGAAAGGAAAAGAGAGTGATCCCTACATAAACTGGAGGGGAGTATGCAGGGGAAGAAAAGATGTGCTCACTGATAAGATCCCATTGGAGATGGTAAAAGTTATGGAAAATGATTTGCTGGATATGGAGACTCATAGAATGGTAGGTAAGGACAAGGTGTCAGAGATAGACCAAGTGAATTTGAGGGCAGGGTGGAAGTTGGAGGCAAAGTTGGTGAAAGTGACAAGCTCTGCAGGGTCCAGGAAATAGCACCAATGCAGTTGTCAATGTACTGCAGGAAGAGTTGGGAAGTATTACAGTGAAGGCTAGGAACACGGACTGTTCACTTAGCTGACGAAAAGACAGGCATTGCTGAGGCCCATGTGAATGCCCATGGCTACACCTTGTGTTTGGAGAAAGTGGGAGGAGCTGAAAGAGAAATTGTTGATTGTGAGGACCAGTTCTGCCAGAAGGAGGAGGTTGGTGGTGGTAGAGGGGAAACGTTTAAGTCTGTTATCATGAAAAAAGCAGAGAGATTTAAGGCCTTTCTGATGGGGAATGTAAGTGTATTGGGATTGGATATCCATGAACACAAATGGAATTTGTGATCATGACCAGATGATCTGTTTTTATTTTGACTGAGGGATCTAGCAGTGTAGCATCATCTCAGGATATCAGACGAGACCATGTATTCTGATCTCTGCAGTTTGAACCTATGACCATTTGATTTGGGCAAGTTGGAGCGATAGACTCATACAATATAGAAATAGCCACAAAACCCAAGGGATTCTGCAGATGCTGGAAATCCAGAACAACATATACAAAATGCTGGAGGAACTCAGCAAGTCAGGCAGCATCTTGACGAGGTTCTGCAAAGTGAGATCAGAGAGTTAGGTTCTAAGTTAAAGGGCAGGACCGACCTCCAGAGTTGTGATCTCAGGATTGCTACCTGTGTCACGTGCTAGTGAGGTCAGAACTAGGAAGATCATACAGTTTAATAGATAGCTAAGGGATTGGTGTAGGAGGGAGGGCATCAGATTTTTGGATCATTGGGCTCTCTTCCAGGGAAGGTGGGACCTGTACAGAAGAGATGGTTTGCACTTGAACTGGAAAGGGGCTAATATCCTAGCAGGAAAGTTTGAGAGTGCTGCGGGGGGGGGGGTTAAACTAGAGTAGCAGGGGGTTGAGAACTAGAGTCTCAGAACAGTTAGTGGAGAGGTTGTGGAGACAGATGTTGTTAAGACCTCAGACAAAGTCAGATATCAAAAGGTACAACTAATGTTTGAGCTGCGTATATTTCAATGCAGGAAGAATTGTAGGAAAGGCGGATGAGCTCGGCATGGATCAACATGCGGAATTATGATATTGTAGCCATCAGTGAAACTTAGTTACAGAAGGGGTGGGACCAGCAGCTCAATATTCTGGGGTTTTGTTGTTCTATACATGACAGAGTGGGAGGGATTAAAGGAGAAGGGGAAGGCGTTACTAGTCAGGGAAAATGTCACGGCCGTGCTCAGTCAGGACAGACTGGAGACCTCATCTAATGAGGTATTATGGGTGGACCTGAGAAATACGAAAGGTATGATCACGTTAATGGGGCCATATTACAGACCACCCTAGGGATTCAGAGGAACAAAGTTGTAGAGAGGTCGCAGACTGATGCAAGAAACATAAGGTCATCATGTAGCTGATTTTAACCTTCCACATTTTGACTGGGACTCCCATACTGTAAAATGTCAAATGTGTCCAGGAAAGTTTCCCTAATCAGTACGTAGAAGTCCCAGTGAGAGAGTGTGTGATTCTTGATCTCGTGTTTGGGAATGAGACAGGCAGGTGACAAACGTTTGTGTAGGGCAACACTTTGCATCTAGTGATTACAATGTCATTAGTTTCAAAGTAAATATGCAAGAAGATAGGTCTGGTCCATGAATTGAGATTCCAAATTGGAGAATGTCCAGTTTTGATGGTATCAGAAAGGATCTGGCAAGTGTGGATTGGATCAGGCTGTTTTCTGGCAAAGGTGTGTTTGGTAAGGGCGAGGCCTTCAAAAGTGAAATTTTCAGAGTACAAAGCTTGTGTATTGCAAGTATAGATAGGTAGGTAGGAACAAATGAGGTAATTATGGAGTATAAGAAATGCAAGAGGACACTTAAAGAAAGAAATCGGGAGGGCTTAAAGAAGGCATGAGGTTGCTGAGGCAGACAAGGTGAAGGAGAATCCAAAGGGATTCTACAGATATGTCCAGAGCAAAAGGATTGCAAGGGACAAAATTGGTCCTCTTGAAGATCAGAATGGTAATCCATGCATAGAGCTAAAACAGATGGGGGAGATCTTAAATGAATTTTTTACATCTGTATTTACTCAGGAGATGGACACAGAGTCTATAGAAGTGAGGCAAAACAACATCGACTTCATGGACCCTATACAGATTACAGAGGAGGAAATGTTTGCTGTTCTGAGGCAAATTAGGGTGGATAAATCCCCAGTACTTGACGAGGTGTTCCCCCGGACCCCATGGAAGGCAAGTGCAGAAACTGCCGGGGCCTGAGCAGAGATATTTAAATCATCCTTAGCGACAGGTGAGGTACCAGATGATTGGAGGATAGCTAATGTTGTTCTACTGTTTAAGAGAGGCTCTAAGAATAAACCAGGAAACTATATACGGGTGAGCCTAACATCAGTAGTGGGAAAGCTATTAGAAGGTATTCTAAGGGACCAGACATGAGTATTTGGATGGACAGGGGCTGATTAAGGATAGTCAGTATGGCTTCGTGCGTGGTAGGTCATGTCTAACCAATCTTATAAAGATTTTTGAGGAAGTTACCAGGAAAGTTGATGCAGGCAAGGCAGTGGATGTTGTCTACATGGATTTTGAAAAAGGCAATTGACAAGGTCACACATGGGAGGGCGGGGTTGGACAAGAAGGTTCAGTCGTTCGGCATTCAAGAATAGGTAGTAAATTGGATTAGACTTTTCCTTGTGGGAGAAGTCAGAGAGTGGTAGTAGATGGTCTATTCAAAAGGTTCAAAGGAACATTTAAACAAGCCTGATGCATTTTGGAAAGAAGTCCTATGGACTGATGAAGTTAAAATAGAACTTTTTGGCCACAATGAGCAAAGGTATGTTTGGAGAAAAAAGGGTGCAGAATTTCATGAAAAGAACCCCTCTCCAGCTGTTAAACATGGGGGTGGATCGATCATGCTCGGGGTTGTGTTGCAGCCAGTGGCACGGGGGACATTTACTGGTAGAGGGAAGAATGAAGTCAATTAAATACCAGCAAATTCTGGAAGCAAACATCACACCATCTGTAAAAAAGCTGAAGATGAAAAGAGGATGGCTTCTACAACGGGATAATGAACCTAAACACACCTCAAAATCCACAATGGACTACCTCAAGAGGTGCAAGCTGAAGGTTTTGCCATGGTCCTCACAGTCCCCCGACCTAAACATCATCGAAAATCTGTGGATAGACCTCAAAAGAGCAGTGTATGCAAGACAGCCCAACCATGCAGGGTCCCCAAACCTTTGCTTCAGGCCCTTTTCCTTTTTTGTTATTTTGAAACTGTAAAAGATGGAAATAAAAAAGTTTTCTTGCTTAAAATATTAAAGAAATGTGTCATCTTTAACTTTATGCCTTTTGGAAATCACTTAGCTATTCACAGTAACAGAAATTTTGACCGGGGTGCCCAAACTTTTGCATGCCACTGTACGTTGGCAACAAAAGCATGGCGACACTTGCAGGCTGCCCCCAGCATATATTTGGACTGTGTTGGTTGTTGATGCAAATAATGCATTTCACTATATGTTTTGATGTACATGTGACAAGTAAAGCTAATCTCTATCTAAACTTTAAAATCATTCAGTCTCTACCCCTCCACCATACCACACACACTCCCTTTGTCCCCCCATCCTTAAGGATCATAAGTAGTCCAATTAGCTCCTGGATCCTGCTCTGCCATTCAATAAGATTGTGGCTTTCCCTGTCTCTGCAACTTAAAGTATGTTTGATTGTGGATTTTTCTCAGTTCCAATGAGAACAGTGACCTGAAATCTTATCCTTGTTTCTCTTCCCACATAATCTGTCTGACCTGCTGACTAATCTCCATCATCCTATGTTTTCATTTCAAATTTTAATTAGCTATCATTTATTTTTGTTTGTTAATCATCCTACATTTGTACTCAATCCCCCTTATTACAAAAGCCATAATTCCATAATTCCATTTCACTTATGATTACACAGGACAACAAAGATTTTGCTTCCTGAATACTTCTGGGTGTATCTTATGGATTTTGGGCTGCTGATCATGAAAATCACCATGAAATTTCCCTATCACACAACATTTTTTTGGAAATGGCTGTATTTGCTATTTTAATTCCTATTTCAAGACAAAATAACTGATGCCAAGATTAAGGAAGGCATTTTTGTTGGTCCACAAATCAAACAGGTCATCAATATCAGGCAATTCAAAGAACTTCTAGTGGGACCAGAAAACATCACCTGGAAGGCATTCAAGGATGTTGTTGAAAATTTTCTTGGCAACTATGGAGCACCAAACTCTGCGCAGCTGGTTTAAACATACAAAACTATGAAGTGCAACATGTCACTAAAGATTCATTTTCTGCATCCCCATTTAGACTTCTTCCCTGCAAATCTTGGTGACCAGCATGGTGAAAGATTTCACCAGAACATTGTGGTCGTGGAGAAACGGTATCAGGGCAGCTGGAATCCATCAATGCCGGCTGATTATTGTTGGACACTTTAAGTGAGAAGCCTCAGACACAGAGTACGAATGAAAATCATCAACAAAGCATCTTTATCTTAGTTAAACTATTGCAAAGTATCAGCACTGTTATATTCAGTAAAAGTTAATTTCTTGTTTCTCCAAATTCTTACGTGATGTAAGTAGTCTGAAATTATATTGTGCTCAGCTTCAACTGGTCTATCATAAACAAAAAAAAAATTCTGAGGAAGCAACACTTCTGAAAAAAAATGTGTTGTCCGGTGTTATTCGGTGTATCTGCATGTTAGTTTTCTGTACAGAGATCCCTCTGTAAGACAGCATTCTATTAGAATTAGACACTTTTCATTCAATCAATATTCTGATTTTCAATTCTTTCTGATTTCATATTTGCCTGCATTATATAGTCCATTTGACAAATTTTTGCCTGCTCATTTACCCTTTGCAGTCTTTTTGTGTCCTGCTTGCAAAATGTCCTTCACAATTGGTCACTGAGGGAATGAGAAACAGGGATAGATTGAGAAAATGATTTTTAGGAAGAAGATCTTATTGAATGGTACAAAAAGAATAAAATGACTGTGTCTGCTCCTACTTAATCAAATTATTTGGTAACATTCTCTATATATATCCTAAGACATGAAGACTATCACTGCCATGAGCTACCAAAGGGTAATTAATGCATTTACTTCTGAGAAAAGGTTAGATACGTTAGGGTTATTTCTGGAGCAAATAAAAGATGCTGGAGGAACTCAGCAAATCAGGGAGCATCTGTGAAGGGATATGGACAGTTGACATTACAGGTCAGAGACACTTCATCTGGACTGAAAGATAGAGGGGAGATAGCCAATATAAAGAGGTGAGGGGAAGGAGTGACACAAGAGCTTGCAGGTGATTAGTGGATCCAGGTGAGGGGCATGAAAAGCAAGTGGGGGAGGGAAGAGTGGAAGAAGTGACAGAAGTTGAAGGTGATTGGTGGCGGGGACAAGGGACTGAAGATGATGGAGAGGAAGGTGGATGAAGCAACAAACAAGGAGCTGGAGGAACCCAGCATGTCAGGCAGCATCTGTGGAGGGGAATAGGGTTATATCTGTTGGAGTTAATTTGAAACATTTAATATCCTGAAGCGTCTTGACAGAGTGGATATGGAGAGGATGTTTCTTTGTGGGAGAACCTCAAACTAGGGGTCTTTGTTTAAAAATAAGGGATCACCTGTTTAAAACAGAGATGAAGAGAGATTTCTTACCAGAGGGTTGTGAGTTTTCCAACATGCTTCCTCAAAGGGCAGTGGAAGCAGTGTTTTTGAATATTTTTGAGGAAGAGGTAGAAGAATTCTTTGTTAGGAAGGTGGCGAAAGGTCACTGGAAGTAGGAGGGAATGCAGTCTTGCCATTCAATAAGATGAGACATGACAGAGAAGTTTGAAGGGCCTGCTACACCTAATCCTTGTCTTCGTATATTTGAATCACAGAACAAGGAAGTAATAGATCAGTGCATGAGCTTCAGTTAGAGTAACTGCATTCATTTCTGGATTGATGGTTGGATGGATAGATAGTGCAAAAAGGAAGTTAGCACATTGGAGGAGAAAGGGGAGAAATTGACCCCCAAAAAATCAGGGTAAGTCATTAACTAATTCAAAAATTATTTTGAATTTGCAGTAGCTTGCATAATTCTATGGAAGATGGTTGAGGTGTACTGCCAATGGTAGCAGTGGTGATAGATTCAATTTTAACATCTAAAAAGAGAGCTGGATAAGTATCTGAAAGGAAAGAACCTCCTCCAACATGCTAACTTCCTTCTTGCACTATCCATCCATCCAACCATCAATCCAGAAATGAATGCAGTATTCTAACTGAAGCTTATCTACTGATCTATTACTTCTTTGTTCTTATACTATGTGCCTACAGGATTTCATTTCTTAAAAAGGTTCATTGTCATGTTGCGCCACTTTCAAAGGTTTGGATACATGAACCTCCAGTTCTCTAATCCAGCACCCACCTATTAATGCATACAGTTCAGCATATTAGCATGAAGGTGCTTGAAATCTAAAGGCAAAGAAAAAAAAAACCCGTAGGTACTGGAAGTCTGAAATAAAGATAAGAAATACACTCATCGGGTCAGGTAGCATTGTGGAAAGATGAAACAAAGTTAACATTTTGGGTCGAATGGCAGATGAAAGGTATTCCTCGATTGGAAACATTGACTCTGTTTCTCACTCTATAGATGCCGCTTGACCTGTGAGTATTTACTGCACTTCCAATATTTACTAAGCATTTGTATTTTCTTTTTCGCCCCTTTTTCTCAATCTTCCTGAAAGTTCTGAGTTATGCTTATTTATGCTGTTGTCTGTTTAATAAGGTTGAATGAAGGATAGATATCAGACAGAGTACCAGGAAGAACTCTCAGAATAATGCCATGGAATCCTTTATCTCCACCTGAGAGGGCAATCTGGGTTCAAATATATCCTATGATAAAAAACAAAGTTCTTCATTGGCTATTAAGAGCTATGAAACATGAAGATATAGATGTGAAGGGTGCTATGGAAATCCAAAGCTTTTTAATTTTACTCTCTCAGTACCTTGTTCTAATTTACTGTGATTACTAACTTGAGTAATATGAAGGGGTAATCTGTTTTGAGTTAGGTGAGATTCAGTGTCTAAAGTCAGAAGCTGAAGTCCCAATTCATTGATTTGAACACAGAAATCCAGTTTAGTGTGGTGCTGCAATGTCAGATCTGCTGTCTTCTGATGACATGGTAAACCAAGGCCCTCTCAGGGATACATACCTAAGAGATCCCCTGGTATTTCGAGTGCTCCTTCCAGTGTTCTGCCCACTAATTTCCCTTTCTTTCATTATTACTAATCAGCTCAGAGGTTGTATCAACACCTCTCAGAACCTTCAAGACATGGGAATTCAGCTAATCAGTGACATCATGCAGCTACATGAAAATTGGTAACTTTTCCCAAGATGAAGACAAGCTAAGTAATATAGATATTTGCAGTGTATAGAAAAAGACACATTTTTAATTTTGTATACCATATAGGAACTCGAAGGAAATTGCTGTCTACTGGCTTTCTGGTCAGGGTCTAAAGCGACTGTTATAAAGTCAAAAAGTGGTATGTTGGATTGTAGTGAAGAGTTGATTTTAATTTGTTTAACTTATAAATGGATTTGCAACATTTGGTCATTATTACATAATTGAATTTGTTACTCTCCTCCAAACTGCAGCTCGGTCAAACAGTGTCAGATTTGTGTAAATTCTTTGTCAGCACTACGGATGGACAAACACAATGTGTGGAAATTTGGATTGTCATCATTTGGGATCATATGTATTAAAGGCCCATTGTAGACAGGAATGCTTCGATTCCAAGACAGACCTTCCTGTCTGCATTATTTAAAAGAGATGATTGGGTAGTGTAACGTGTGTGATATGTAGACCAGTATTGGTAACAAATAGCTTCCTGATCATTGTGTGTGTGTGGGGGGCGGGGGGGGGGGGGTGGACTCAGCGCCAATCTAATTCTGCTGTGTAATAGTATTGATTACATCTCCATCCTGGAGATTAAAAAATACAAAATCTTGGCTCATTGAGAGAATGATAGTCACTGCACCTGACTGGATATTTACTTACCTGCCTAAACTGTCTGAATTTGACTTGTATGTTGGAGCAGCTCTGTATGCTGTTTGCTGTGCTCCGTTAAACCTGAATGGAACTTTGATTCTTCATGTAAATCTACATTTCATGGTTAATTGGCAAGTGCCCATGGAATTATTTTGGCCAAATGCCCATTCTGACAACACATACACCTTGATGAGCAAAGCAGAAGCATTTACTTAATATTGGTTAGCTATTGCTAAAACTATTTCTGAGGGGTTTGGATTCCCTTTTCCCACAGTAAGTGATACTTTCCAGCTACACACTTTGTTACCTCTAAACAAATCAGAGGAATTTTGCAACAACTACTTGACTAACGGTTCATTAAAGATTTAAATTCTGCTCTTTGTGTTTGGAGATACAAGATCAATATCTCTTTCACAGGTTGGGATGCAAAGAAAAAAGGACCAGCCATGATTGAATGGAGGAGCAGATTCTATGGGCCAAATGGCCTAATTCTGCTCCTATGCCTTATGTTCTTATGCTCTTATGGACCTGCACCAGGACCATAGCCCACCATACCCCTCCATGTACCTATCCAAACTTCTCTTAAACGTTGAAATCAAGCTCACACGCACCACTTGTGCTGGAAACTCATTCCACACTCTCATGACCCTCTGTGTGAAGATGTTTCCCCTCATGTTCCCCTTAAACTTTTCACCTTTCACCCTTAACTCGTGACATTTAGTTGTAGTCCCACCCAACCTCAGTGGAAAAAGCCTGCTTGCATTTACCCGATCTATACCCCTCATGATTTTGCATATTTCTATCAAATCTCCTCGCAGTCTTCTATGTTTTAAAGAACAAAGTCCCAACCTATTCAATATTTCCTTACAACTTAGGTCCTCCAGACCTGGCGACATCCTTGTAAACTTTCCCTATAATCTTTCAACCTTATTGATATCTTTCCTGTAGGTAGGTGACCAAAACTGCACACAATACTCCAAATTAGACCAATGTCTTATACAACTTCAACATAACATCCCATGTCCTGTACTCAATACATTGATTCATTGATTTATGAAGGTCAATATGCCAAAAGCTTTCTTTACGAGCCTCTCTACCTGTGATATCACTTTCAACGAATTATGCACCTGTGTTCCCAGATCCCTTTGTTCTACCACACTCCTCAGTGCCCTACCGTTCACTGTGTAAGACCTACCCTGGTCGGTCCTACTGAAGTGCAAAACCTTGCACTTGTCTGCATTAAATTTCATCTGCCTGTTTTCAGCCCATTTTTCCAGCTGGTGCAGGTCTCTCTGCAAGCCATAATATCCTTCCTCACTGTCCACAACACTCACAATCTTGGTGTGATCCGCAAATTTGCTGATCCAGTTGACCACATTGTCATCCAGATCATTGATATAGACGACAAATAACAAAGGACCCAGCACCACTCCCTGCGGCACTCCCCTAGTCACAGGCCTCCGTGAGGCAACCATCTACTGCCACTCTCTGGTTCCTCCCACAAAGCCAATGTCTAATCCAAATTACTACCTCAATCCAGAATGCCGAATGACTGAACCTTCTTGATCGGGCTCCCATGCAGGACCTTGTCAAATGCCTTACTAAAGTCCATGTAGACAACATCCACTGCCTTGCCTTCATCCACTTTCATGGTAATGCTCTTGAAAAAAACTCTATAAGATTGGTTAGACATGACCTACCACGCACAAAGCCATGCTGACAATCCTTAATCAGTCCATATCTATCCAAATCCAGTCCCTTAGAACACTTTCCAGTAACTTTCCCACAACTGATGTCAGACTTATCGGCCTATGAATTCCTGGTTTCTGTTTAGACCCTCTTTCAAACGGCAGAACAACATTGGCTATCTTTCAATCCTCTGGTACCTCACCTGTCGGTAAGAATGATTTAGATATCTCTGCTATGGCCCCGGCAGTTTCTTCACTTGTCTCCCGTAGAGTTTAAGGGAACACCTTGTCAGGCCCTGGGAATTTATCCACCTTGGTTTGCCTCAGGGTAGCAAATGCCTCCTCCTTTGTAATCAGTACAGGCTCCATGAAGTTGATGCCACTTTGCCTCACTTCTATAGACTCTGCGCCCATCTCCTGAGTAAATACAGATGCAAAGAATTCATTAAAGATCTCCCGTAACTCTTTTGGCTCCACACATGGATGATAGTTCTGATCTTCCAGAGAACCAATTTTGTCCCTTGCAGTCCTTTTGTTCTTAACATACCTGTAGAAGCCCTTGGGATTCTCCTTCACCTTGTCTGCTAGAACAACTTCATGCCTTCTTTTAACCTTCCTGATTTCTTTCTTAAGTGTTCTCTTGTATTTCTTGTACTCCATAAGCACCTCAATTTTTCCTGCCTGCCTATACCTGCAATGCACCTCCTTTTTTCTCTTAATCAGGGCCTTAATATCTCTTGAAAAACAAGGTTCCCTACACTTGGTATATTTACCTTTTGCAAAGTGTTCCCCTACACAAACTTCTGTTACCCGTCCTGTCTCATTCTCTAATAGAAGATCCAGTACTGCACGCTCTCTTGTTGGGACTTCTATGTACCGATGAAAGGAACTTTCAAATGAACACATTTGACAAACTCTATCCCATCTAGTCCTTTTACAGTATGGGATTCCCAGTCAATATGTGGAAAGTTAAAATCACCTACTATAACAATCTTATGGTTCTTGCAACTGTCTGCGATCTCTTTACAAATTTGTTCCTTGAAATCCCTTGGACTGTTGGGTGGTCTGTAATATAGCTTCACTAACGTGGTTATACCTTTCTTATTTCTCAGTTCCACCCATAAATCCTCACCAGTCTGTTCTGGACTCTGGTTCCATCCAACTGCAACTCTAGTTTAAACCCCACTGTTCAGCATTAAGCATTAACAAGCCTTCCTGCTCGGGAATTAGTCCCCCTCCAGTTTAGATGCAAACTGTCCCATCTGTACAGGTTCCACCTTCCCTGGAAGAGAGCCCAATGATCCACAAATTGTAAGCTCTCCCTCCTACACCAACTCCTTAGCCACGTGTTAAAACTGCATAACTTTCCTAGTTTGGCCTCACTAGCACGTGGCAAGGGTAGCATCTCTGAGATCACAACCCTGGAGGTCCTGTAACTTAGCACCTAACTCCTTGAATTCCCTATGCAGAACATCCTCACTTGTCCTACCCACGTCATTGATAAATACATGGACCTTGACCTCTGGCTGTTTACCTTCCCACTTAAGAATGCTGAGGACTCAATCTGAGATGTCTCAGGAGGTAACATACCATCCAGGAATCTCATTCTCACCCACACAACCTTCTTCCTGTCCATTCCCCTAACTGACAAAACTCCATGCAGACCCAAGGTCAGAAGTGAACCCTGGTCTCTGACACTGTGAGGTAGCAGCTCTGTCAGCTGAGGCACTCAGCTCACTTGCTGCTTAAACCATAAGTATGGATTTTGTTACATCTGGACTTGACTATCCAGTGCATGGCAATACAGCTGTGAGTCCAAACAAAACTCTGTGGACATGTTCCAACAAGCAATGAGTCCTGTTCACCCATCACACCTGTGTTTACTGCCCTAAACTGGTTCTTGGTTAAACAACTTCTCCATAATAAAATCCTCATCCTTATTTTTAAATTCCCCCTGTCTTCCATGTACAATCTCCTCCAGTCCTACAAGATCATACCAAAAGACCTCAAGATATGAGTAAAATTAGGCCATTCAGCCCATCAAGTCTGCCCTGCTATTTGATCATGACTGATTTATTATCCCTCTCAACCCCATTCTCCTGCCTTCTCCCCGAAACCTCTGACACCATTCTTAATCAAGAACCTATCAACTTCCACTTTAAATATAGACAATGACTTGGCCTCCACAACCATCTGTGTTAATGAATTCCACGGATTCCCCACCTTCTGGCTAAAGAAATGCCTCTTTATCTCTGTTCTAAAGCGACGTCCTTCTACTCTGAGGCTGAACTCTTTGGTTCTAAACTCCCCCACTATTGGTAGCATCCTCTCCATCTCCACTCTACCTTGGCCTTTCAATATTCAATAGGTTTTAATGTGATTCCCCCCTCATTCTTCTAAACTTCAGTGAGTACAGGACCAGAGGTTCATACTGTAGGTTAACCCTTTCATTCCTGGGATCATTCTTGTGAATCTCCTGTGGACATCACCCATTGCCAGTACATCCTTTCTTAAATCATCCAAGTGCGATCTGACCAATACGTTATAAAGCCTCAGCGTTACATCTATGCTTTTCTATTCTAGTCCTCTCAAAATTAATGCTAACATTGCATTTGCTTTCCTTACTACCCACTCAATCTGCAAGTTAACCTTTAGAGAATCCTGCACTAGGATTCCCAGGCCCTTTTGCATTTCTGACTTCTGAATTTTCTTTCCATTTAGAAAACACCTTCATTCCTTCTACCAAAGTGCATGACCAAACACTTCCCTACACTGTACTCCATCTGCCACTTCTTTGCCTATTCTCCTAATCTGTCCAAGACATCCTGCAGATTCCCTGCTTCCTCAACACTACCTGCTCCTCCACCTATCTGTGTATCGTTTGCAAACTTGGCCACAAATCCATCTATTCTGTCATCCAGGTTATTGACGCATAACGTGAAAGAACCTGTCTCAACACCACCACCCTCCCCCCGGAACACCAGAAAAGGCCCCCTTTATTCCTGCTGTTTGTCTTCTGCCAGTCAGCCAATATTTTGTTCTTGCTAGTATCTTTCCTGTCTTCTCTGTGAATTGTCACCTTGTCGCGGTGGAGAAGCTTGTGTGGTCCTGTGATCCCGAGAGCAATGCCGTCTGGAGCTATGCTCCTGGTAGAGTCACCCATGGCGGTAAGATCGAGGGTGAGGTCCCTGACAAATAACAATCCAAGCAAGACCTCAACAGTGGAACAGGCGGACGAAGTTACTTCGAACTCAACGGCTGTGAAGGGGGATGAAGGCTGCAACAAATCCATCAGCTCCAATCGTCGTGGTTTCCATGCCATTGGAATCAGTTGGTTGATTTGTGAAGTATCGTGTGCTTCTCGGAGTGCAACATCAAGTACACGTTAAACAAATACACGCATAGGCATCTTCGCTCTGTGGGCCACTTCTAGCCACTTGAGAACCCATAGATAGATCAATGGAACAAAGACCATTGTCCTTGACCTCGAGGGATAGCTACGACGATGACAATCTTTCCTGTAATACTATGGACTCTTACCTTGTTAAGAAGCCTTATGTGCAGCACCTTGTCAAAGGTCTACTGAAAATCCAAGTAAAGAACATCCACTGGCACTGCTTTGTCTATCCACTGATCTCCTTTGTATAACTGCCTGTTATTTCCTCAAAGAATTCCAACAAGTTTGTCAGGCAAGATTTACCCTTAAAGAAATCATGCTGACTTCAGCCTATTTTATCATGTGCCTCCAGGTACCCCAAACCTCATCCTTAATATGTTGTTTCTTCTTTTTTTATACAAGGCCAAGTTGCTACTCAACTTAGTATGGATGGAAAGTGCAAGGAGCCAGCCGGATTCGAACTTGGGACCATTTGCCTCAAAGTCCAGTTGGCTATCCTTAATATAGACTCCAACATCTTTGCAATCATTGAGGTCAGACCAACAGGCCCATAATTTCCTGTATTTTGCTTCACTCTCATCTTAAAGAGTGGAGTGACACTTGCAATTTTCCAGTCCTCTGGAACCTTTCCAGAATCTAGTGATTCTTGAAAGATCATAAATAGTGTCTCCAGAATCTCTTCAGCTACCTCTTTCAGAACCCTGGGGTTTAGTCTATCTGGTTCAGGTGATTTACCTAACTTCAGACCTTCCAGTTTCCCAAGCACCTTCTCCCTAGTAATAGCAACTGCACTCATTTCTGCCCCCCCAACAAACTTGAACTTCCGACATATTGCTAGCATCTTCCAGTGAAAACTGATGCAAAATACTTATTCAGTTCATCCACCATTTCCTTGTCCCCCATTACTACCTCTCCAGCATCGTTTTCCAGCGGTTCAATATCTACTGTTGCCTCTTGTTTATTCTTTCCTTGGCTTTCCTTTTCAGAGTCTCTCTTCATGGTGAAGAGGCTTCTGCATCTTCAGTGATAGTAGATTCTTGGGACTTCTCTTTCTCCAATTTTTTTAGCAACATCTAAAATAGGGGCATAGTTTCTCACTTTGGCTGCTTCAAGTAATGTTTTCCAGGATTCATAGTCTCGAGGACTAACTAAATGCCATCATCTTCTTTTGATGTTTTCCGTGTATAAATATGAAACACAACATGAAAACATAAGTACATCTTATGTCACTATGTTCTTTTTCTTTCTTTTTCAATCTTTTTATTAATTTCAAAATATAGAAACAAAACATAGCAATAATACAAATAGTAGGAGATATATTGTTACACTTAAAAAAAGTAATTGCAAAACCAAGTAGTGTAAATTAACAAAGCTCCCAAACATGTAGAACTAACCACGGATAATACAAAGCAAAAAAAAACTGGAAAAAGAATCATGAAAAAGAAAAAAAAAACAAAAAAAAGCAAACCCCATCCCCAAAGAAAAACAAAATTAATCAACTAAACTAAAAGACTTGGGCAAAACTAACAACTTAAAAATAGAAAAGAAGAAAACCTTAGTGTCGACGACTCCATTCCCCTCCAACAACAGTACAGAGGGATAAAACAAGTTTGGAAATGATCAAATTACATCAAATGAAAATGCTGAATGAATGGCCTCCAAGGTTTTTCAAACTTAATAGAAGGGTCATAAACTGCACTTCTAATTTTCTCCAAATTCAAACACACCATAGTTTGTGAAAACCAATGAAATACAGTAGGAGGGTTAATCTCTTTCCAATTCAACAAAATGGACCTTCTAGCTATTAAAGTAAGAAATGCAATCATCCTTCGTGATGAAGAGGTTAAATTATTTAAGTCTATCATTGGTAGTCCAAAGATAGCAGTAATTGGATGAGGTTGTAAGTCTATATTTAGGACTGTTGAAATAATATCAAAAATATCTTTCCAATATTTCTCCAACAAGGGACATGACCAAAACATGTGGGTTAAAGAAGCTATCTCGGAATGACATCTGTCACATATTGGATTAATATAAGAGTAATATCACTATGTTGTCACTGCCAGTAATAGATGACATTTGTAGAGATGCTGATTTTAACAACTTTTCTGAAAAACATATAGTCTGAGCTATATTCCCACCAATTTTCAAAGACAAAGCGTCAACAATAAGAGAGAACTATCAGTTTGAAGTAGAGTACTTTATTCTGTGCTATGTCTAGTTTTGAAAAATGTGTTTTGTCATGGGGTTATAAATCGAGTGATAACACACAGAAAGCTACCAATGCTATCACATATTTTCTAGCACTAGGGGTGTATACCTTGTCAAAAATCACTATAAGAATTATTCCCCCCAGATGGTACCGGTGGCCCAAATTTGGGGTTCTGGCTCATGGACTAAGTTGGAAAAATTAGTGCCCAGCACTCACCGGTTGTTGTTCTTAGTACAGTATC
Source organism: Mobula hypostoma (assembly GCF_963921235.1). Lineage (NCBI taxonomy): Eukaryota > Metazoa > Chordata > Chondrichthyes > Myliobatiformes > Myliobatidae > Mobula > Mobula hypostoma. The sequence continues at coordinate 11,560,786 of NC_086128.1, read as the reverse complement.
TGAATTTTGTTCTTAAGAACAGTAATTGTTGAAAAAAACGTGATGAAAGCCCCTTCTATGTAATTGGGCTTCTAGCTCACCCCCAGAAAGCATGCAGTTACAAAAAGTGATTACTTATTTGAATTCCTGAATAAATTCTCTGCAAATCCATGTGATTGTATGTGTCCTAGGGTTTTTTTATTGACTTTTTCAAAATAAAAAAACAGAAAAATATTTTTCTAAAAATAAAATGATTCACTCTCCTGAAATTGAGCACTGGACTGCAAGTGCCACCAATGACATAGTTTTCAATGTAGAATTTTATAACAACATTTGATGAAAAGTGCTTGAACTCAGCTATCATTGTGACAAATTTCAATGTTGAGGGATCACTGATGATAAAATTGTTTGTCCATCGTTGATGTCGATGAGGACCTCAACACCATTATGATGGTGTCGAGACTAGCACGTGATTTGGATTTAAGTGAGGGAGTGTTGCGCAGCGTCAGCCTCACTCTCTCTTCCCAATTCCCATCTGGATCCAGTGGCAAGACAGCGTCTAGACGGCTGGAGATGGGACTAGGCGCAGTGGATGACCAGGACATCTTCTGTGTCTTGTCCTGCTCTACACGTTCCACGACGCTTGCAGAGACCGCCTTCTTGACCGTTGAACCTTCCATTGGTCTCGTCCGCTCAATCCACCGGAGTCTGTCTTCACATGCTGGGATAGACAACTCCCTATCTCACCGAGGGTTTGAGATCCGTCGGCTACCCTCACCTGGTTTAGCTGGCTTGTCGAAGCCGTTGCCCAGGGTGTGGCCGCTGTCACATGCAAACAGCTACGGGGAGCCACAGGTGAGAGCTGAGTGCCAGGTGGGGACCAAAGGTGGACTAACCGCCCTGAAAAGGATGCGATATGTTCCCCCACCAGAGGTGCTACCCCTCCCTGACAATACTACTAGGTTGAATATATATGTTGTACTTTATATTGGCTACTTTTCAGAAACACTTATTTTAGGGTAGTGTTATAAAATGCATGATAGCACACATAAAGCTACCACTGGTGCAATGCTATCACATATTTTCTAACACTAGAGCTGTATACCTTACCAAAAATCATGATGAGCATTATCCCCCTCAGATGGTACCAACCAACCCTACTGGCTCAGAGACTACTTGGGGTGTACACCTTGCCAAAAATCTCAATAAGAATTATTCCCCCCAGGTGGTACCAGTGGCTGGGGTCCTGGCTCACGGACTAAAGAGAAATTGAGAGTCTGATTAGGCAATCTGCTTCTCTTTTCTACTGCACCTCCTTTCATTGTATTTAAGTATCTCTCCATTTGCTAATGCTACCAATAAACATTTTTGGTATTGTTGTTTCTAAGCTTTGGCTGCATTTCCCTACATTCCTATTGATCTGCACATATTCTCTTTAGCAGAGGACTGATTGGACGATCCCTACCCACACTTCACTGTTGTGACAGGAATACACCTTAATTTCGATGAGACAGCTGGTGTGGTACATGAAGTTTCCTCAACCCTTTAATTGTTATCACTTTAAGTCTGCTCTCTGGTGAGAGAACTAGCTCTTTGATGATTATGCATATTGGTTAAACCTTTCCTCATCCACTCTGGTACAAGAAAAATCCCAGCCCAGCCAATTTTTCCTCATAATTTTCCAATTCTTCCCACGTCACTATTCATTTCATCTGGACCACAGCTATTGCACCCTTTCCGTAATTTGGCACCCAGAGCTATGCACCTACTACATGTGGTATAACCAGTGTTTTCTACAGACCTGGCATGGCTTCTGTTAATGCACGTTATGCCTCGGCAAATAAAGCCAAGCATCTTGTACACTTTTCTTAATCACTTTATCAACCATTAGCAAACTAGATTTTGGCTTGCTACCTTTTCTTTGAATTTCAGTCACAACTCAAGGAGATCTGTTTTTTTTGTGAGAATGCTGTAACGGTCTTTTGGAGGTCACCTGATGTGATTTTCCCGCCGTTGTGAGGTCACGTGACGACACGCGCGCGCGCCCCCCCCTCCCCGTGGCGATATAAGGGTCAACTCAGGTAACGCAGTAGGGGATTTTGAGTTTGAGAGATTGTCAGGTGGAATTTATTGTGTCTCCGTTTCTGTTGCGTGTTTGTTTTTGTGACGCAATTTCATTTTTAAAACGGAGGGTGCGTTCTCTTACAAGATTTTGTATTTGAGCTGGAAATTTGTGGCTGGATTTACTCAATTCCGACAGTTTTGAAGGGAGAGTGAAGAATCGAGAGAAGTCGGCATCATTTGGGCAGTTTAATAAAGGATCGACGTTATTGAGTCTTCGTTGAAGAGAAGCTGCATTGAGATAACTCTTGTAAAAGTGCAATGAGTTCATGCAAAAAGGTGCTCTCTCTCTCTCTAAAAGGAATTTAAGGTCAGTTGATTTAAACTGTTTATTTTCGGCATCGGGAATCCTGTGGACAGAACCGGCAGTAAAGGTGCGTCTGTGAAGAAATCGTTCTCTAGAGAAGTCTCCCCCAATTGAATGTGTAAAACTGGACTTCCGAAGTTAATCGCTTTAAGAACTGTTTCTGCATTTAACGCTCTAAGAAGGAGCCGAGTGGAGTTGATGAACGGCTGCGTACCTGTTTAACCTCCGGTTAAAGTTTTCCTTTGTTTTTTTTCCTTATCGTTTATACGTGTTTAATAAATGTTTGGTTGTTTTTATAAAACCAGTCTCGATTAATATTCATTGTTCCCGGTTACGTAACACAATTTATATTGAAATATCACAAAGAGAGAGCATTTAAATATAGAGATGTAAAATCATTACCTCTGGTTTGAATTTGCATTTGAGGCTCCTTTCAGAATTAAGTATGGTGATATGCCAGTTAGGCTTTTTCTGTATTATAAATCTCCTATCAACACTCCCCCAGGCTACAGTAGGCCTGCTACGTTTGGGATACAATTTGGAAATCCAAAAGGTGACAGCTTGAAAAAGAACAATGTATTAAAGTTTATTCCTGAAGATATCAGAGCCAATTTTTTGTCAATTTTAAATAGTCTTGAAAGAGCTAGAATCAGAAACAGGTTTATTATCACTGACACATGTGGTTAAATCTGTTTTGTGGCAGCAGTACAGTGCAATAGATAAAAATATTATTATAACTTGCAATAAGAATATATAGAAATCTGAGGGTGGAGAGGAAGAAGCTGTTCCTAAAATATTGAATGTGTGTCTTCAGGCTCCTGTACCTCCTCCCCGATGGCAGAGTAAGAGGGTACATCCTCGATGGTGAGGGTCCTGAATGATTATGCCACCTACTTGAGGCATCACCTTTTGAAGACGTCCTTGATGGGGGAAGTTTGTGTCCACGACGGAGCTGACTGAATTTGCAACCCTCTGCAGCTTCTAGCGATGCAGTGCATTGGAGCCTCCATACCAGACGGTGATACAACCACTCAGGATACTCTCCACTGTACATTTGTAGAAATTTGCTGGAGTTTTTAACCAAAATTATTCCGATCAATGTGCAATGGAGGTCAGAATACTTGTATAAGTGAACCAAAAAATAGGCGATTGAGACAAACCCTGATCATTCAGTCATTTAGGAAACATAACAGGGAGATTAGCGGGGGCTACTGAGGTGACTTTAAACTAGAATGGTTGGGGGGTGGGAATCAAATTAAAGCGGCTAGGTGTGAGGAGGTTAGTTCACAACAGAGGGATGGGAACCAGTGCAGAGAGACAGAGGAGTGTAAAGTGAGCGTAGAAGCAAAAAGTACAAAGGGGAAAAGTAAAAGTGGCAGGCCGACAAATCCAGGGCAAGCATTAAAAAGGGCTAAGAGAGTTGTAAAAGAGCGCCTGAAGGCTTTATGTGTCAATGCAAGGAGCATTCGTAATAAGGTGGATGAATTGAAAGTGCAGATTGTTATTAATGATTATGATATAGTTGGGATCACAGAGACATGGCTCCAGGGTGACCAGGGATGGGAGCTCAACGTTCAGGGATATTCAATATTCAGGAGGGATAGACACGAAGGAAGGGGAGGTGGGGTGGCGTTGCTGGTTAAAAAAGAGATTAACGCAATAGAAAGGAAGGACATAAGCCGGGAAGATGTGGAATCGATATGGGTAGAGCTGCGTAACACTAAGGGGCAGAAGACGCTGCTGGGAGTTGTGTACAGGCCACCTAACAGTAGTAGTGAGGTCGGAGATGGTATTAAACAGGAAATTAGAAATGTGTGCAATAAAGGAACAGCAGTTATAATGGGTGACTTCAATCTACATGTAGACTGGGTGAACCAAATTGGTAAAGGTGCTGAGGAAGAGGATTTCTTGGAATGTATGCGGGATGGTTTTTTGAACCAACATGTCGAGGAACCGACTAGAGAGCAGGCTATTCTGGACTGGGTTTTGAGCAATGAGGAAGGGTTAATTAGCGATCTTGTCGTGAGAGGCCCCTTGGGTAAGAGTGACCATAATATGGTGGAATTCTTCATTAACATGGAGAGTGACGTAGTTAATTCAGAAACAAAGGTTCTGAACTTAAAGAGGGGTAACTTTGAAGGTATGAGACATGAATTAGCTAAGATAGACTGGCAAATGACACTTCAAGGATTGACGGTGGATATGCAATGGCAGGCATTTAAAGGTTGCATGGATGAACTACAACAATTGTTCATCCCAGTTTGGCAAAAGAATAAATCAAGGAAGGTAGTGCACCCGTGGCTGACAAGAGAAATTAGGGATAGTATCAATTCCAAAGAAGTAGCATACAAATTAGCCAGAGAAAGTGGCTCACCTGAGGACTGGGAGAAATTCAGAGTTCAGCAGAGGAGGACAAAGGGCTTAATTAGGAAGGGGAAAAAAGATTATGAGAGAAAACTGGCAGAGAACATAAAAACGGACTGTAAAAGCTTTTATAGATATGTAAAAAGGAAAAGACTGATAAAGACAAATGTAGGTCCCCTGCAAACAGAAACAGGTGAATTGATTATGGGGAGCAAGGACATGGCAGACCAATTGAATAATTACTTTGGTTCTGTCTTCACTAAGGAGGACATAAATAATCTTCCAGAAATAGTAAGGGACAGAGGGTCCAGTGAGATGGAGGAACTGAGCGAAATACATGTTAGTAGGGAAGTGGTGTTAGGTAAATTGAAGGGATTGAAGGCAGATAAATCCCCAGGGCCAGATGGTCTGCATCCCAGAGTGCTTAAGGAAGTGGCCCAAGAAATAGTGGATGCATTAGTGATAATTTTTCAAAACTCGTTAGATTCTGGACTAGTTCCTGAGGATTGGAGGGTGGCTAATGTAACCCCACTTTTTAAAAAAGGAGGGAGAGAGAAACCGGGGAATTATAGGCCGGTTAGCCTAACGTCGGTGGTGGGGAAACTGCTGGAGTCAGTTATCAAGGATGTGATAACAGCACATTTGGAAAGCGGTGAAATGATCGGACAAAGTCAGCATGGATTTGTGAAAGGAAAATCATGTCTGACGAATCTCATAGAATTTTTTGAGGATGTAACTAGTAGAGTGGATAGGGGAGAACCAGTGGATGTGGTATATTTGGATTTTCAAAAGGCTTTTGACAAGGTCCCACACAGGAGATTAGTGTGCAAACTTAAAGCACATGGTATTGGGGGTAAGGTATTGGTGTGGGTGGAGAATTGGTTAGCAGACAGGAAGCAAAGAGTGGGAATAAACGGGACCTTTTCAGAATGGCAGGCGGTGACTAGTGGGGTACCGCAAGGCTCAGTGCTGGGACCCCAGTTGTTTACAATATATATTAATGACTTGGATGAGGGAATTAAATGCAGCATCTCCAAGTTTGCGGATGACACGAAGCTGGGTGGCAGTGTTAGCAGTGAGGAGGATGCTAAGAGGATGCAGGGTGACTTGGATAGGTTGGGTGAGTGGGCAAACTCATGGCAGATGCAATTTAATGTGGATAAATGTGAAGTTATCCACTTTGGTGGCAAAAATAGGAAAACAGATTATTATCTGAATGGTGGCCGATTAGGAAAAGGGGAGGTGCAACGAGACCTGGGTGTCATTATACACCAGTCATTGAAAGTGGGCATGCAGGTACAGCAGGCGGTGAAAAAGGCGAACGGTATGCTGGCATTTATAGCGAGAGGATTCGAGTACAGGAGCAGGGAGGTACTACTGCAGTTGTACAAGGCCTTGGTGAGACCACACCTGGAGTATTGTGTGCAGTTTTGGTCCCCTAATCTGAGGAAAGACATCCTTGCCATAGAGGGAGTACAAAGAAGGTTCACCAGATTGATTCCTGGGATGGCAGGTCTTTCATATGAAGAAAGACTGGATGAACTGGGCTTGTACTCGTTGGAATTTAGAAGATTGAGGGGGGATCTGATTGAAACGTATAAGATCCTAAAGGGATTGGACAGGCTAGATGCGGGAAGATTGTTCCCGATGTTGGGGAGGTCTAGAACGAGGGGTCACAGTTTGAGGATAGAGGGGAAGCCTTTTAGGACCGACGTTAGGAAAAACTTCTTCACACAGAGAGTGGTGAATCTGTGGAATTCTCTGCCACAGCAAACTGTTGAGGCCAGTTCATTAGCTATGTTTAAAAGGAAGTTAGATATGGCCCTTGTGGCTACAGGGGTCACGGGGTATGGAGGGAAGGCTGGGTTCTGAGTTGGATGATCAGCCATGATCATAATAAATGGCGGTGCAGGCTCGAAGGGCCGAATGGCCTACTCCTGCACCTATTTTCTATGTTTCTATGTTTCTATGTTTCTATAATGGGACTGAAGAAATACACACTTCCTTGCAGTTAATGATTTCCAATGTAAGAAGGGAAGAAGAGAAACAAATGACAAACTAGGCTTGCATTCTCTACTTTTGAAGAACAATAACTCTCATCAGAACAAAGTTCTTACCTGGCTCTAAAAGGATGGGTACAGAACTAGGGAATTACATACTCTGAAGGTAATTTTGGATTGAAATGAGAAGTTTCTTTACTTAGAGGTGGTGAATCTTTGGAATTTTCTATTCCAAAGGGCTGCAGAGAATCACTGGGGGGGAAAAAAGGGATAACATAGGAAAATGGCCAAGGTAGAAGGTCAATCATAATCTTACTGGGGGAGCAAGTTCTACAGACCAGATATAATATTGTAATATTACCAGATGTAATATTTCCCCCCACTCCAAGTCCGATTATGATGGCAAACCAGAATCAGAGAGCAGGAGCCCAAATTGAATAATTAACAAATGAAACATATGTACATACAAATAGACTTTATTAGATAACAGCATGATTACAGAGGGCTACATAGTACAGTATTTGTAGATTTGAATTACTCCATTCGCCATGTCACCTGAAAGTCATCTAGAATTGATGCAAAGTATTTTGAATAATGTTGATAAACTTCAACATTTATTACATTACAGAAGCAAGGTGCAGAAGGCAAGCAGTTTTAATCTCCAGATCTTGAGATGTGGTGGTCTTGAGACAGGATTTAAGGTGGTATCAACTTTCAAGAAGACATTCTGTTATGATTAAAACTCTCCTTTTCTATCTGGGGGGGGGGGAACACAAAAAAAAATCATCAGAATATCCAGCTGAAGCAGTACATCCCACTAGTTTTTCCCCTTGTATTCCAAAGTATTTCCCCATCCAATTGGGAAGTTAATGACATTAAATACCGTCAATAACCTTCCAAACATTAACTAGGAGTTACACAAACACCATGTGGTCTTAAATTTTCTACCTTTTGAACTTTTCTGCTTCCAATGACACTGCTAGCTCATTTCAGGGTTAAGGTATTTATTGACTTCAATGCTCATGCAGTATGTTGAAAGCTCCATAATCTATCTTTCTTCAATTTTTCAGGATTTTGCTTTGTCAGCAAAGACACCACTTATTGCTCATGACTAGTCGTCCTTGAACTGAGTGAGTGACTTGCAGGGCTATTCAGAAGGCACTTCAGAAGGACATTACTGATGCAGATATCGGGGGTGGGGGGGGAGAGAAAGTTTAATGAGGCTGGTAGTTTTGTGGTCATCATTACTGATTACTTAAGAATTCCAGGATAATTAGTTAAATTAAATCTAAATTCAGACTTGTGGGTTAAGATGTATCATTACCATCATACCCTTAGATTTGAAATCTCGGCCTTAAAAATACTCAAGAAATGAATATTCCACACTACAGAAATAAAGAATTCCAAACATCCAGGCTTTTTAAAAAAAAAAACTCAATCTTTGGATACACTGCATTTCTTGGCAACTTTTAATGTGATGCTGTTCTTTGGCTAATAGAAATAATCCTCACCCTGCCCAGGTATTGCCAGCAGATTTCTACAGTAAACCTGGGTTTTATCAGCTATCGGTCAACATTGCTTCTTTGACAACATCAACTAAACACACCGATTATGTTATTGTTGTAGGACAGAATGAATGTTGAGCTGGTCTATGCAATTGTACTGTATATAATTTATAATATTATCCTCCAAGGCAGCAGGGGCTATAGTGCTTTCGGAGTGTCATTGTTTTTATCTTTGGCAGACCCAGAGGGCTCCGTTTACAGCCATGTGCTCAGTAGATTCAACCTCCACCTTTTAATTTATATTTCAGGATATAACAGCAACAGCAGCTTCATTCCAAAAGCAATTAATTGACTAAATCACCTCCACATGTTTATCCTGTATTAAATAAGTGAGCCTGATACATTGTTTTTTCACAACAGAGGGATGAGACCCAAGTCTCCTACCCAACACTTCCCTTCAGAAGTAATTCTCCTGAAACGTGGTAGGAAGCAGGAATTCACATCAAGAGTGCTCAAACTTCACACTTATGGGAAGCTTCCAGATTCCTCTAAAAGCACCATCTAAAATTCCAAAATGTAAACATAAAATAAACAAGCTAAATGGAAGATTCTCAGTGAAAGCAACAAATCTTTGCATAGAATCTTAGAACTCTACCCAGCCTTTGCTCTCTAGTATTTTGGCACTGTTCTGGAATATCCTGCACCGATACTCACCACTCTGTTCCAGCAGCAAACCCTTTCGTGACCTCTCCATCTCCTCTATGAATTGCTCAAAAATCTTTATAGGCCCCAGGAGACTCGTCTTCTTATAATCTAAATACAGAGCAATAAAAAGGAATTTAATTTCCCAGTTACATTACATTCTCTTGCAAACAATTTCTCTTTGGTTTGTGTCACTTGTAAAGAAAATCATACTATCTGTTAATTTCATAATCTTGTCAACTGCTTTCCAGACTAACTTGTTGACTCTTGCTGCAATAGTCTTTGCAGTGTCTCAGCTGGTTCATTTTACCCCTTTCAGCACACAACAGGAGGGCACCTGACAGCCCTATCTTACCCTTCCTCAAAAAGCAACCATGCAATTTGCAGCATGGGTCAGTGGAGAAGATCAAAAGCAGGAATCCTGACCAAATCCTCTCCACAAAAGTGGGCCAAGGCTTCATTGTGTGGCTCCTTTTGCTGCCTCAGTGCATACAGCATGCAGTAGGCACTCGTTGCAAAGGTTTCACTTACTCAATGTAAAATTACAGTTGTTATTTATATCCTTGTTAGCCATTTGAAAAGCAAAGTACCAAGCAAAAAATATTTGCTGGTTAGGAATTACCCCACCATGATGTATCTTAATGCAAGCTGGTCTATATTGAGCTAGAAGCACCAGGAAAAGCCCAAGGGTATCTCAGGCATATGTGATGAGCAAGTCATGAGAGGATCTCAAAAACCTCATTCCAATTGCTCTTCACTGACACTGCAGGCACTGAAACATCATCAGTGAGCATAGAGCCTAATCTCCCTCTGCAGGATTCAGGTGCTTCAGGAAAGGAAGACAGATGAAAAAAAAAAATGACAACTGGTTTTGGAAGGTGAATGAAGGATTGTTTTACCCCACAGGAAGCTTGTGTTCATATATTTTTACCTCTGGTGCGACGCTTCGCCTCTGGCTCCCCTCCATTCTCAATGCTTACATTCTCTTGCTCTTCCTCAATTTTCTGATCAAGTTCCTTGCAAAGCAAACTGAAAGAGAAAATAGCATCAGGGATTATCTGCAAGTTACACAGCGGTTACCTCATCAACACACCTTACTGCTTCAATACTTTTGGAGAGTAAGCATGTGGCAGATGCCCTAGAAACATCTAAACCATTACTCCCAACTTTTAATAAAGTCAAGGTTTGTCCAGTAGGGAAAGAGTATCACAACCAACACATCCTCTCCTCACACCTCATCCAAACCAGTGAACTGTCCACCTGTATCACGAGGTCTTTCTGTTCCACAACACTTGTCAGTGCCCTCCAATTACTGTACAAGTCCCACCCTGGTGTGAATATTCAAAAGGCATCACTTAACACTTACCCAAGTTGAGGTCCATTTATCATTCCTCAGCCCATCCCCCTAACTGATCAAGATCTCTTTGCAATTATTGTAATCTACTATCAACAAGACCCCCTTCCCCATTTAGTGACAACAGCAAGCTTGCTCACTGGTATTGCATTCATATGCAAATCATTTGCAGAAATGATGAATAACAGTACATCCCAACACCGACCTCTGGGACACACAACTCGTCTGACAGGCCTCCAGTTAGAGAATCGAACTTCCCCCATCACCCTCTGCTTCCTATTGGTGAAGCAATTCAGGATCCACCTCATTAACTCCCTCAAATCCCATGTGACCTAAACTTCCAGATCAGTCTGCCACGCAGGACCTTGTCAAAGGCCTTACTGATGTTCTAGCATCATCTATCCCTTTAGTTACCTCTTCAAAAGGTTCCAAAAGATTTGTCAGACATGACTTCCCATGCACAAAACCATGTTGACTATTCTAAATCAGGCCTTGACTACCCAAGTGATGGTAGATCTTGGTGCATGGCATAAAAAAGGTTGGGAACCCCTGCCCTAAAAGCAGCTCCAAGAGATGGCACCAACACCAGAGAAAGAAAATATTTTTTTGAATATGCAAGAAAACATAGCCAAAGCCAATAGCCTTCCTACCTTATTGTGGGCACATTAAAGGGATCAAATTTATCCACGTTCTTCAAATCAATGGGCACTGAAATGCGGCCTAAAAGCACAACAGAAGTGATGAGAAGAGCATGAAGCTTGCAGGCTGGTATCTTTCACACACTGACAGTGAACCCAGTACAATCCACATGGAAACACTGAAATCTCCATTTACACAAAACTAAATGTGGGATTACCTTAAAGCAAATTCTTCCACCTGAGAACTGATAACACAACACAGCTAATGATGGTAGAAATCAGCTGTGAGGGGAACAGCGGGTAGTGCTGCTGCCTCACAACCCTGGGTTCGATTCTGACCAGGGATGATCTATGTGTGGAGTCTGTGTGCTCCGGATTCCTCCCACAACCACAAGAAACCACAATCTACAAACCCCATTTCCAGAAAAGTTGGGATATTTTCCAAAATGCAATAAAAACAAAAATCTGTGATATGTTAATTCATGTGAACCTTTATTTAACTAACAAAAGTACAAAGAAAAGATTTTCAATAGTTTTACTGACGAACTTAATTGTATTTTGTAAATATACACAAATTTAGAATTTGATGGCTGCAACACACTCAACAAAAGTTGGGACAGAGGCACGTTTACCATTGTGTTACATCACCTTTCCTTTTAATAACACTTTTTAATTGTTTTGGAACTGAGGATACTAATTGTAGTAGATTTGCAATTGGAAATTTTGTCCATTCTTGCTTGATATAAGACTCTTCTTTGTACTTTTGTCAGTTAAATAAAGGTTCACGTGAATTAACATATCACAGATTTTTGTTTTTATTGCATTTTGAAAAATATCCCAACTTTTCTGGAAATGGGGTTTGTATATTACTCCCAGTGTGGGTGACAGAAGACACACAAAGACATTGTGGACAGATAGAAAAAGGGGTTTTAGCAGATGGTTGATCTTTTGTGATGCTTAGGTAGAGCTGACAGCACGCAAAAGAGAATAAATTACAGGGAAACAATATGAGAGATTTCAAGAGTGAAAAGGTTAGAAATATAAATGTTTGCTTGCAATGTTGAGGTACAGCAAAGAATACTTTAACTTTAGCTGTCAGCTGGGCAATACCAGGCCTGGATACTGGTTGAGAAAAGCAAGTGTTATCGTCATCCATCCATGGTTAACATCATTACACTTCAACAAAAACAAAGCTTTAGGTTTGAAATGAAAAGACATTTCACATGAACTTGTTCAAAAGCCATAGGGTCCAGAGCAAAATATCAATCCCAGCCAAGGAGGTCAGGAAGAGGTACTCAGGAAACCAATTAGTTTATTATGTAAAGGGAGAGTTAACAATGCACCTGCTTACCTATCAGTTGCAGAGACAACTGGCGTGGGTGGAGATATAAAAGATAAGTCCTGACTACCTACCTACCAGATAGTATAAAGCACTGGCAACAGGTGTTGCAAGGTAACAAAATACACACACACTAATTACCTGTTTTGGGATGAACAGAGAAAGGGCTTTTCAGCAGATGGTTGATACTTTTACTAACGTTCACATCCAGGCGAGGATAGCAGTACTGCAGCTGTATCTCTTCCATGTGAAAGCCTTTCGGACCTTTGGACAACTGTAAAAAAAAAATTAACGAATGGCAACTTCAGCTTCAAAATCACAGCAAGCAGCAAGTAGGGCAGTAACGTCAGACTTTCCCAAGCCCTTCCAATTCTAAAACTCAACCATCTGGTGCGTTCATGTTTACTAATTTCAATCACAGGGAAAACCCAAATTAAGCAACAAACCAAACACTTAACCTGCCTGGATTTTTAAGCGCAAACTGAAGGCAAAACAAAACCGATGTAAGAGCATCAACCAGAAACATCAATCAAGTTGCGATTAGAAATTCAGATACAAGTTACAGAATTACCTCGCTATTGACTTCATGAACACCTGTGAGCACTTGAATAAAGCCGGCAGAATTAACTGAATGATCCACAATAGTCAAGTACACCATATGCTTTTAGGGATTAAGTTATATAGACTACAGTCTCCAACATTCAATCACTTTGCTACAATAAGCTTTCTCATCTCTGCCAAGGTCACTCAGGATCATTGACATGAGAAGATACAAATAATGTAAGTCCCGTTTGGAAGAACAGGTGGATGGGTAAGCACAAACAAGGACCATTAAAAGATAATCACTCCCAGACGACCTGACATACACATTACATGGTTTGAGCAAGCAAGCCAGAGGTTTCAATACCTGGAATCATAGCAATTTACTGTAAAGAAGGAAGATACCGTATTCATGCCGACCAAAATTTATTTTAGGTTGATCCTGCTTCCCAGCACATCAGCCTTGCAGATTACAGCATTTCAAGTAATTCCTTTTTAAATGTAGTGGGGACTTCCAACTCCAGCATCTTTTAAGCAGTGAATTCCCAAAATCATTTGTACAGAGAGGATTCAACTCCCCTCTAACCTTTCTACTAAGTGAATCTATTCCCCTTGATTACTGACATTTCTGCAAAGGAATGTTTACCCTGTCTAGGCCTGCATTCACTGCCAAAGAAAACAACCCCAGCCTGAATAGTTTCCCTTGTAACTACAATTCTTCAGCCTGACAGTGTACTTATAACTCCTTTTGGATTCCTCTCTAATGATATCACACCCTTCTTGTAAAACTGAGCAGAGATGTACACAGTACTTCAGTTGTGGCCTCCATCCTCTCAAGAGTTTATACAGCCTGGATTCAGGCCCTTCAGACCAACTTGCCCACGTCAAACAGGATGCCCACCAAGTGACTCCCATCTGCAGTTTCATACTGTGTTACCACCTGTAAAGGCGGGCATCGTATACGTGGTCTCATCCACCTGACTGGCAACTTTTGGGTATCTATGTACATGCACTTCATGCTCCCCCTTCCTCTACCCTTGTATAATGCCAAAACCCCGTAGATTTCCACTTGTATTCTGGTAGCACTTGAGGAGAAAGCAGAAAATATTTCATAGCTAGAAACTGTGTGACGTTCAGTACAAAATGCTGCCATCCAATGTTTCCTAATTGCACCTGTTCTATGTAATCACAAAGCTTTCATTATGTGAACACTTACATTCTGTTGTAATAAGTTCCAGCGCTCAACTGAATTCCGTGCTTTTATAAAATCCCTTTGCAGTCCCTCTCGAATCTGTGTACACTTGTTAAGGAGATGCACCCACTGCTTCATAACAACATCTCAGATTTTAACTTAATAAGCAGAGGCTTAACCAGACCAACTTTTAAAGAACTTAACATTCTGTTCTTTGGCTACATTAGTCTTATACAATTGCTGTATTCTAAGTTGTTGTGTAGCATGCTGGGACAGCCTGACCTAGTTATTCACACAAGAGAATTTGCAGCACTTTTTCATTGTGTGTGGTCCAATGTACAACTCAGACTTCTATGCATGCACATGCCTTTCAAGTTCTTAATGGATTATTAAACACCAGTCAAGGATGCAATTGACAGCAAGTACAGTTCGAAAAAAAAATCAATTTATTCTCAGGGTAGAGCCTCATTGCCAGATGATTAATCAACACCGCCTGTGTGGGACTGGAATTAAGACTGACAATAGATCTAGCTTCCCAAAAGACTAAGGAACACTCAACGTTTCACTCAACACAATACTGCTGCCACAAAACAACAAACTTCATGACATATGCCAGTGATATTAAACCTGATTCTGATTCAATCTGCAATTCTGGAGTAATTCAACCCTCACATCACTAACTAGATTTTATGATAACAGTGCAATTTTAACTTGTCCTCCTGGCTTCTGCATTTCGGGTCCAAAATTATTTGTCAAACATTCATTTTCAGGCCAAGGCCATTCCCCTTGAGAAGGTTGGTAGTTCTTATGAAGGTGCTCCCAGTGCTGCTGAGGAGGGAGTTCAAGGCTTCAAACCCAGCAATGAAGGAGAGGCAAACTGAACTGAACGAATGGGCTCCTGGACTGGCTGTAGTGTTGACTGACTTTGAGGCTGTGAATTCACTTTTGTGACCTTTAGTTCTGTATGTTATTTGCTTACTTTTTATCATTTGCATGATTTTTTTTGCACATCGGGTGTTTGATAATCTTCTTTAATGGGTTCTACTGGGTTTCTGTGTTTTGTGGCTGTGTGTAAGGAGATAAATCTCAAGGTTTTATATTGTATACATACTTTGATAATAAATGTACTTTGAACTTTGATATAATTTCTAGTCCTGATGTAGGTGGTGTTGAAGGCCACAGAATAGGGGGTTCTGTTGGAGTAACCTGGGCAAGAAACTGTACTGCATTTTGTAGATGCACGCAATGGTAATACCATCAAACATCAAGGTTTTCTCCAATGCACGGCACTTTATGGTGTGAATGTTACATGCCACTCAACAGCTGGTGACTGAATGCTGTTTAGTTTTTGCTGAACGCAGGCATGGGATGTTCCGTTTGCTGAGTTGTAAATGGAACTGAGTATTGTGCAATATTAATGATCCCACACAAGCCAAAAGCAGTCTGGAGACGAAAAATCAAAACCAGGAACATCATCTACCAATTGATGGAATGAACAATTCATTAAAACTACCTTTATTTGAAGTGGAATTTTTTTCTAGTGAAGCTCGGCTTTACAAAATCACAAAAATCATTTTTCCCTACTGGCACACTTTATTCTGCTGACTAGGGAAAAAATGGTGTAGAATTGAGAGACGATAATTATTTAAAAAAAAGAGTAAAGGGACTTAATTTTATTTGTGATTTTCTTTTTGAAGGAGGTTTTCCAATTTAGCAAGAGTGAGATTTTTTGTGTTCAAAGTAAAAACTGTTCTTGCAGTGGAATATTTCTCACACCAGCATGAGAACATGATTTTTGTTTAGGGCAACTTTCGTGTTATCTGTGATAATGGATCTACCAAGAACTGGACCATCTGGTCTCAACTGAACACAGGATAAGGGACAGGACAGAAGTATTCAGTCTGAGAATGTACCAAGCCATATGTTGCTTGTAAAACGTGTCGATATTTAATGTTAACTATGGATTCAGAAAATATGACTTATTCCAGTGAAAGGATATCATCAGGGACCAAAACTAGGACCTTCTTCCAAGTTTCTTTTGTGCCGAAAAGATCTTGTTTATTCGTGACATAGTCTTCAAAATAACCATTTATCACTTTGAGTGCTTCCCTGCAGGTGGATGAAAAGCAATAGTTACCAATAAGGACACATTTTAAACAGATATTAACTAAACCTTCCTGCTTCCCTCTAAGCCACAAAAGAAACCTTTAAAAGCACAGATGCTAGTTAAAGACATTAAATTCAGTGCACAGCTAAGTAGTCATAACTGATTTGAAAACTTCCATAAAAATACAAACATAATGCAAGTGTGAGCCCAATAAAGCAACCAACACTCACATAAGATGTCACAAAAATTCCATTTCATTTATCTAATCATTATAAAATCAGAAGTCTTAAAATGCTCATTACATAGCATCACACGTCATTTCCTTTAACTCACTGAGTAGTGCCTTGGGAGAGCTGCTGGTCACATATAAAAAGCTTGATACATGTATGTATTTGAGTTTGTCGGATTGACAATGCACCAGAACCTTAGAACACAAAATACTTGCGTAAATATCTAGAAGAGGCCTTATCTCTATCATGAATAATTGAACTCTCACCGTTGCTACATACATTCTGTCCCAATTGCAGGACAGACCCACCAGAGAGGGGGTAGTACAGTGCCATAAATCAGAAAAGAGGAGCCCTGAACACAGAACGGAACAGCACAGTTGGTACACGTTGTGCCGACCTTTTAACCTACTGAAACATCAATCTAACCCCTTCCTCCCAGATTGTCATTCATTTTTCTATCATCCATGTGCCTAACTAAGAGACTCTTAAATCTCACCAATGAATCTGCCTCTAACACCACTCCTGGCAGTGAGTTCCATGCATCCACCACTCTGTGTATATAAAAAAAAAATCTGACATCCCCCCTACATATTCCTCCAATGACTTTAAAATTATGTCCTCTCATTTCCGTCCTAGGAAAAACTCTCTGGTTGTCCACACTGTCTATGCCTGTTATCATTTTATACACCTCTATCAAGGTTCACATCATCAGAAACCTCCTCCTACCACCACCTACTTTCTACAGGGGCACCATTGAGAGCATCCTGACTGGCTGTATCACCGCCTGGTATGGGAACTGTACTTACCTCAATTGCAAGTCTCTGCGGAGAGTGGTGCGGACAGCCCTAAATCTTATGGTCTTAAGTGAACTTCCCACTATTCAGGACATTTACAAAGACAGGTGTGGGAAAAGGGCCCAAAGATTCATTGGGGACCAGAGTCACCCCAATCGCCGTCTGTTCCAGCTGCTACCATCTGGGAAATGGTACCGCAGCATGAAAGTCAGGACCAACAGGCTCCGGGACACCTTCTTCCACCAGACCATGAGACTGCTTAATTCCTGCTGATGCAACTGTATTTCTATGTTATATTGACCATCCTGTTGTACATAATATCTATTATAAATTACTATGAATTGCACATTGCACATTTAGACAGATGTAAAGATTTTTACTCCTCATGTATATGAAGGATGCAAGTAATAACGTCAATTCAATTCATTCAGCTGATGAATCAGTGCCCCCCACCGCCCCCCATGTTGAACTACACTGAAAGAGCAAGGTCACAGAATGTTTTCTGGATGGGAGACTTTGAGGACATTGTTGCCAAGTTAGTTATGTAGAAGGTAGCGAGTGAACCAACACAAGTAGTGCATCTACTTTGACCTCGCCAAACTGTCCATGATAGTATTTATAGAAGGGACTGCCACACAGGCCACCGAGGACATGTGCCATTGTGTTACATGCCAACACAAACGTGCTAAATGGTACAGACTCGGAACACATATAACTGTGCATTGATAAGACATAATGTTCGATCAGTGGCACAGAAATGTTCGCCACCACAATCTATAACCTCATGACCCAACAAATTCCTCACTCAACCAGTTACTAAACAAGTCAGGTGATTAATGAGTGCAGAAGGGCATACGAGGAGCAGCACCAGGCACACCGATAAATGCTGAAGCTAAAACACAGATCTACTGGCACAATAAACAAAGATAAGCAATCTCACAACCAACTGGTCACTTCAAAACTCTGCAGTCCTACCAACTTTGTCATGAATGATGGCAAGAACAACGTATTAGTGTAACACTATTACATGGCCAATGATCCGTGTTCAATTCTGCCACTGTCTTTAAAGAGTTTGTATGTTCTCCTCACGAGCATGTGGGTTTCCCCCGGGTGCTCCGGTTTCCTCCCACTGTCCAAAGACGTACTGGCTGTTAATAGGTCACATGGGTGCAATTAGGATACGCAAACCTGTTACCATATGGTATCTCTAGATAAACAAATAAACAGGTTCCAGGAGCTTCCTTAAAGACAAGCTGAAACATTTGTAAACATATTCAGCCAGAAGTGCCATGTCTGCATCCTCCTAAGATCTCTAACATCACAGAAGTCAGCTCCAGCCAGTATCATTTACTCTATATGATGTCAAGAAATAGCTGATAGTACTGGATAAAACAAAATTTATGGTGCCAGACAACATCCTAGCTGTAGTACTGAAGACCTGCATTTCAGAACGGACTGTGCCTTAGCCAAGTTGTTACTGCTAAATCACTGGCAACTGCTGAACAATGTGGAAAAATCACCCAGGTTGGTCAAGCACAAATACAATCTGACAAATTACTGCTCCTGCCTCTACTTCTTCTATAAAGTTAATGAAATCATTGCCTTTCCACATTGTCACTGTCTAACTCTTAGAAATCTCCACCCGATGGCACTGTGGAATTAGAAACATAGAAAACCTACAGCACAATACAGGCCCTTCGGCTCACAATACTGTGCCGAACATGTCCCTACCTTAGAACTTAGCCCTCTATTTTTCTAAGCTCCATGTACCCATCCAGGAGACTCTTTAAAGACCCTATCGTATCCACCTCTACCACTGCCACTGGCAGCCCGTTCCACGCACTCAACACTCTCTGTGAAAAAAAACTTACCCCTGACGTCTCCTCTGTACCTATTTCCAAGCACCTTAAAACTCTGCCCTTTCGTGTTAGCCATTTCAGCCCTGGGAAAAAGTCTCTGACTATCCACACGATCAATGCTTCTTATCAGTGCAAATTCCACTCTTCAACTCAATAGGGGCAAAATGCTACCAATGAGTCACAACTGACATTTCTTGCCTTAAAACTATAGATGGATACATGATATTCTCTACATATCTAAAATTAAATAAATTTCCTTACTCTACTACACTTACTCAATAGAAGGATGAATGGGATCTGTCAGATGTACTTTCTTAACGGTATCAATCCCACCCTGTAAAATAAAGAGCAACACTTAACATTACAAACTAACGGCAGGATGGTTACATGCTGTGCTTTCTGTGCCAGAGTTCACAAATCACATACCTTAACCACACTCAGGTACTCTGCGACAGCTGACCGCGCTGCCTGGGAAAGTCCCCGAGCACTTTCATCACAGACCCAGCAATGCACCCCTCTTCGACCAGAATATACCCAGAGGCGATGCAGAAACCCAAAATCCTCTGTTGAGTGAACATAGAAAACCAATAATTAGTCAAATTTTAACGTGTTCCCGAGTCTCTAAGAAGCACAATTTCAACAGAGGTGTATACTATTGCATTATTATTGTAATACTTGTATTATTAATTTTTGCTAGTTATTTATAAAATGTATCAGACTCAAGGTTATTTTGGGGAAGTTTAGCAAATTACACTTTCTATAAGTTGTGCCACAAGATGACTGACTGTGTAGCCAAGCCATCTTACAATGCAAATGGTTGAATATTGTGACGAAAGAGGGTTACAAAAGTACACATAGACTAAGATGTTAACTGTCCTGTGCTAGCACCAGTGGGATCAACAGTTGATCTGCCACCTGTCTTCAGGAGAGAGAGATAAGTAAGACAATGGAGCAGCATTTGGAAATGTTAATGAAGAGACGAGAGAGTTTAATGGAAGGAGACACCGGTCTGAGTATTGTCAAGACCGGCTCCTTTTGAACCCTGAACTGTTTGAAGTGTGATGGACAGGCGATACCCCAGCAGAGGGATAAAAAGGGGCAGGTTCACTAAGACAACACACACGACACCACGAGGTAACAAGACCCTGGAAGTGGTGCGCCCCCACAAGTCGGTGGGGGTTTTTGGAGGACTGATCGCGGGACCAGCCATAGACGCACAGGGTGGAAAGATACGGTCGGGCGGGAACCTGGTGTGTGTGTGTCCACCCTTGCCTGGGTGCCGGGTTCACCGCAGAGGAACGATCGTATCTGAAACGGAGGGGTCACAGTCGGTGACCTCAGAAGACATTACAAAGGGCTCACCCGAAAGCTAACTGCGAAGAATATCAAAGGTCTGTTGAATCCGATTTGAATATCAGCATTCGCTCTCTCTCCCCCCAACGGCACGACGGCGATTACTGCGAACTGAACTAAACTGAACTCTGTCACTTGTGATTGAACATCTTACCCCTAGACTGCGATAGAGCTGATTGACCCTATTATCCTAGTTCTGTGTACGTGTGTTTATTCATTGCTAACCTGTTGCATTTATATCCTTACTATTAGAGTACTGTGTTGCTTATTTCTTTAATAAAACTTTCTTAGTTCCAGTAATCCAGACTCCAACTGAGTGATCCATTTCTGCTGGTTTGGCAACCCAGTTACGGGGTACGTAACATAAGTGGGGTTCTCGTCTGCGATTTTGAACGCTAAATTTGGGATGGGGTAAATTGATTGGGTTAAAATTCTTGAAAGAAAGAAAAGGCAAACAGCAGAAATGGAGATTGAGGAATTTCTAAAGGCGCGACCTTGGAGGCATTAGAGGATGCCAGGAAAGCGGAATTGGCAGCTGTGGCCAAATGGTTGAATCTTGTTAAGGGGAAGTCGACAATGAGGAGAGAGGAGATACACAGAGCTATCGTAGAGGACTATGTATCTAAAGGTGTGATTCCCCAAGGGGAGTTGGAGGTGATATCTATTGGAAAACCTGGTGGAGATGCAGTACAGGTGCAGCTTGAAGGGAGACTCGAGCACGAGTTCCGGGTATGGCAGCTAGAACACGAAGAGAAACAGTTAGAACGGCAAGAGAGAGAGAAACAGGGGGAAAGGGAATTCGAGCTGGAGAGGTTAAAGATGATGGCAGAGCAGGGGCCCATGCCGAACCAAGGTGGAGGGTTCAGGGTGACCCAGGAGGTTAGGCTGGTTCCCCCATTTGACGATACCGATGTGGATTGGTACTTTCTCCATTTCGAAAAAGTTGCTGCAAGTCAGGACTGGCCGAGGGATAAGTGGGCTGTTTTGCTTCAGAGTGTACTTAAAGGGAAAGCCCAACAAGCTTACTCGGCTTTGTCTGCGGAAGATGCCCAGAGGTATGAGGTGGTGAAAGAGGCCATCCTCAGGATTTATGAGTTGGTCCCGGAGGCATAATGGCAGAGGTTCCGGAATGCGAGGAAGCAGTGGGACCGCACGTATTTAGAGTTTGCCCGTGAGATGCAGACATATTGTGAGTGTTGGTGCGCCTCAAAAGGGGTAAATGGGAATTATGACAGACTGCTACAGCTGATCCTGATTGAGCAGTTTAAAGGTTGTGTCCCTGATGGTATGAGACCCTACCTAGATGAGAAAGAGGCAGCCATGTTAGCCGCAACTGCCAAGTTAGTGGACGAGTACGCGTTGACGCATAAAATGAAGTTTGCCCCGAGTAAAGGCTACCAGGAGGGTAGTCAGGACGGCGGGGAGAGTCCGTCAGAAAAGTCAGGAAGTAAGCTGGGGACTAGTGAGAAGGATAAGGTAGACCGGGAGCAGTCTGGTAGGAAGTCTCCTGGGGTCGTCTGTTATAATTGTGGGAAAGTCGGACACTTTGCGTCCAGGTGCTTTGCCCCAAAGAAGGAGATGGGGAAAGGAAAAACGGCGATTTCGACTGGCTGTATCGAGCTGGTAAACGAACTGCTAGGAGAGGAAAGGTCTGCCAAAGTTCAGGAAGGGCGCGAGAGGTTTATCTCGGCTGGATTGGTGTTGGTGAAGGAGGGGTTAAACCCAGTTCCAGTGCGGATCTGGAGAGACACGGGAGCATATCAGTCATTGATATTGAAGAGTGTGTTAGAGTTTAGTTCAGAGACCCAGACTGGGGAGGTCAGGGTCAAAGGTGTTGGGGAAGGGACAGAAGCAGTACCCTTGCACCAGATACACCTACAAAGCGACTTGGTCTTTGGATGGGTCACGATCGGGGTGAGGCTCGAATTACCGATGAAAGGCGTGGAAGTCTTACTCGGTAATGACCTCGCTGGCGGGGAGGTGTACCCAGCAGTGAGATTGACAGGGCCGCCTGTCAGCATTAAGGCCCCACCCATGGACTCACAGGTTCATCCTGTTTGCGCAGTGACTTGCTGTATGTCCAGAGAGACTGCTGAGACGTTTCTACCAGCCTTGTACCAGGAGGGGGTAGAAAGTGAAAAGAAGGAGCATAATGAAACAGGAGGAAGTGGGGAAATTAAGGTAGATTTATCATTAAAAAAGGACTTTATACAGGCACAGGAGCGAGACGAGAAAACAGCTCTCTGTGAAACAGAATTAGGAAGGGAGCCAGTGAATTATGGTGTGAAGGGGGAGGTGCTAAGGAAGGAAGGGAGACCAAGTACCGCAGATGAGGAACGGGGGGTGGTGCAAAAGAGTTACGGGGATGAGATTTTTAACCTGGCCCACAAGGTACCCCTCGGTGGACATTTTGAGGTGCTGAAGGAAACAGTCGGCGGAGCCTTGAGAGTGTTTTTCTGGCTGCACAGGAGGAAGGATGTTATTGATTATGGCAGACGCGAATTGAGACAGTCACAGGCTTTTGATATGCTAACAAACCTAGTCGGTGTTAGCGCGGAAATCAATGAAGCTAGGGTGCCACCTGATAAGGGGAAAACCCATTTTGAAGAGGTGAGTATGGTACCGACCAGATGGGAGAAGGCTATTGTTTTGGCCAGCTCTGCTGATAAAGTCTCTCCCTTAATCCCCGAACAAAGCGACCCTTTAGGAGAGCTAATTAAACGGCTCGCACACGTGTGTTTGATTGTCCCGAGGCGATGCAAAGAACTGGGACATGGGGCTGTTGTCACATCAGGTCAGCCAAGTGAGCAACACCCCTACAGAATGATTAATTCAGTAACAAACGGGCTAGGGAACACAGAAGTATATATTGGCGATGTAGTGGTCTGGAGTAACACATGGGAGGAGCTGTTCAAAAAGCTGTTTGAAGCCAGCCTGACAGTGAACCTCGCAAAGAGTGAATTTGGCCACGAAAAAGTCACTTATCTGGGATTTGTGGTAGGACAGGGGCAGCTGGCTCCGATGCAAGCTAAGGTGCGGGCTATCGCTGAAGTCCCCACCCCGACAGACAAGAGAGCCCTGAGAAGGTTCTTGGAGATGGTGGGGTACTATCGGAAGTTTTGCAGAAAAAAAACTTTGCGGATAGTACCCAACCTCTTACAAAGCCCTTGCCAAAGAATGCTAAACTGGTATGGGACGACCCTTGTTATCTGTGTCTGGGGCAAAAACCACTGAGAAGTGACACTGATCACAATTCATTAGTGTTTACGGCCACTATGAAGTCTGCTAAGTTGGAGCCTGGTTTGAGAGGATTATTAAAATAACCATAAGACAAAGGAGCAGAAGTCGGCCATTCGGCCCATCGAGTCTGCTCCGCCATTTTATCATGAGCTGATCCATTCTCCCATTTAGTCCCACTCCCCCGCCTTCTCACCATAACCTTTGATGCCCTGGCTACTCAGATACCTATCAATCTCTGCCTTAAATACACCCAATGACTTGGCCTACACTGCTGCCCGTGGCAACAAATTCCATAGATTCACCACCCTCTGACTAAAAAAATTTCTTCGCATTTCTGTTCTGAAAGGGCGCCCTTCAATCCTGAAGTCATGCCCTCTCATACTAGACTCCCCCATCATGGGAAACAACTTTGCCACATCCACTCTGTCCATGCCTTTTAACATTCGAAATGTTTCTATGAGGTCTCCCCTCATTCTTCTAAACTCCAAGGAATACAGTCCAAGAGTGGACTAACGTTCCTCATATGTTAACCCTCTCATTCCCAGAATCATTCTAGTGAATCTTCTCTGTACCCTCTCCAACGTCAGCACATCCTTTCTTAAATAAGACCAAAACTGCCCACAGTACTCCAAGTAAGGTCTCACCAGCGCCTTATAGAGCCTCAACATCACATCCCTGCTCCTATACTCTATTCCTCTAGAAATGAATGCCAACATTGCATTCGCCTTCTTCACTACTGACTCAACCTGGAGGTTAACTTTAAGGGAATCCTGTACGAGGACTCCCAAGTCCCGTTGCATCTCAGAACTTTGAATTCTTTCCCCATTTAAATAATAATCTGCCCGTTTATTTTTTCTGCCAAAGTGCATAACCATACACTTTCCAACATTATACTTCATTTGCCACTTCTCTGCCCATTCTTCCAATCTATCCAAGTCTCTCTGCAGACTCTGTTTCCTCAGCACTACCAGCCCCTCCACCTATCTTCGTATCGTCAGCAAACTTAGCCACAAAGCCATCTATTCCATAATCCAAATCGTTGATGTACAATGTAAAAAGAAGCGGCCCCAACACTGATCCCTGTGGAACACCACTGGTAACCGGCAGCCAACCAGAATAGGATCCCTTTATTCTCACTCTCTGTTTCCTGCCAATCAGCCAACGCTCTATCCACGTATGTAACTTTCCTGTAATTCCATGGGCTCTTATCTTGTTAAGTAGCCTCATGTGTGGCACCTTGTCAAAGGCCTTCTGAAAATCCAAATATACAACATCCACTGCATCTCCCTTGTCTAGCCTACTGGTAATTTCCTCAAAAAATTATAATAGGTTTGTCAGGCAGGATTTTCCTTTAAGGAATCCATGCTGAGTTCTGCCTATCTTGTCATATGCCTCCAGGTACTCTGTAACCTCATCCTTGACAATCGACTCCAACGACTTCCCAACCACCGACGTCAAGCTAACAGGTCTATAATTTCCTTTTTGCTTCCTTGCCCCCTTCTTAAATAGCGGAGTGACATTTGCAATCTTCCAGTCTTCCGGAACCATGCCAGAATCTATCGACTTTTGAAAGATCATCGCTAATGCCTCCGCAATCTCCACAGCTACTTCCTTCAGAACACGAGGGTGCATTCCATCTGGTCCAGGAGATTTATCGACCTTTAGCCTATTCAGCTTCCTGAGTACTTTCTCTGTCGTAATTATGACTGCGCTCACTTCTCTTTCCTGCCACTCTTGAGTGTCCGGTATCCTGCTGTCTTCCTCAGTGAAGACTGATGCAAAATACTCGTTCAGTTCCTCTGCCATCTCCTCATCTCCCATTACAATTTCTCCAGTATCATTTTCTATCGGTCCTATATCTACTCTCATCTGTCTTTTACTCTTTATATACTTGAAAAAGCTTCTAGTATCCTCTTTGATATTATTGGCTAGTTTCCTTTCATAGTTAACCTTTTCTCTCTTAATGACCTTCTTGGTTTCCTTTTGTAAGGTTTTAAAAACTTCCCAATCCTCTGTCTTCCCACTAATTTTTGCTTCCTTGTATGCCCTCTCCTTTGCTTTAACTTTGGCTTTGACTTCTCTTGTCAACCACGGTTGCATCCTTTTTCCACTCGAAAATTTCTTCTTTTTTGGAATATACCTGTCTTGCACATTCCTCATTTCTCGCATAAACTCCAGCCACTGCTGTTCTGCCGTCTTTCCCGCCAGTGTCTCTTTCCAGTCAACTTTGGCCAGTTCCTCTCTCATGCCACTGTAATTTCCTTTACTCCACTGAAACACCGACACATCAGATTTCGGCTTCTCTTTTTCTAATTTCACAGTGAACTCAATCATGTTATGATCACTGTCTCCTAAGGGTTCCTTCACCTCAATCTCTCCAATCACCTCCAGTTCATTACACAATACCCAATCCAGTACAGCCGATCCCCTAGTGGGCTCAACAACAAGCTGTTCTAAAAAGCCATCTCGCAGAGATTCTACAAATTCTCTCTCTTGAGATCCAGTGCCGACCTGATTTTTCCAATCTACTCGCATGTTAAAATCCCCCACAATTATCATAACACTGCCCTTCTGACAAGCCTTTTCTATTCCCAGTTGTAATTTGTAGTCCACATCCCTGCAGCTGTTTGGAGGCCTATAAATACCTGCCATCAGGGTCCTTTTACCCCTGCTATTCCTTAGCTCAACCCATAAAGGTTCTGCACCTTCTGATCCTACATCACCTCTTTCTAATGATTTAATATCATTTCTTACCAATAAAGCCACGCCTCCCCCTCTGCCTACCTTCCTATCCTTCCGATACACCGTGTATCCTTGGACGTTCAGCTCCCAGAGACATGCATCCTTTAGCCAGGTCTCAGTGATGGCCACAATATCATACCTGCCAATCTGTAGCTGTACAACAAGATCATCTACCTTATTCCTTATGCTGCGCGCATTTAAGTACAACACCTTAAGACCAGTATTTGATACTTTTTGCTTTGATTTCACTGCAACTCATCCCAATGGCTACACATTTGCCCCATCACCTGCCTGTCTTTCCTGACATCTTTACTGCTCACTATCTTAGATTTATTTCTGTTTTCCCCTTCCTCCGTTCTGTCATTCCGGTTCCCATTCCCCTGCCAAATTAGTTTAAACCCTCCCTAACAGCTCTATTAAATTTTCCCGCCAGGATATTGGTCCCCTTCACATAACACATATAAAAGGAACAGAAAATGTGATTGCTGACTGTCTGTCAAGGTGTTGACAACTTAAAATTCTCTGTATTAGCCAAATAGCTGATGAAGATGTATATTTGTGTGTATCTAATAATGTATTCATGCTATAATTTTTACCCCGGTAAAAATCCTTAAAGGGGAGGGGTGTGACGAAAGAGGGTTACAAAAGTACACATAGACTAAGATGTTAACTGTCCTGTGCTGGCACCAGTGGGATCAACAGTTGATCTGCCACCTGTCTTCAGGAGAGAGAGATAAGTAAGACAATGGAGCAGCATTTGGAAATGTTAATGAAGAGACGAGAGAGTTTAACGGAAGGAGACACCGGTCTGAGTATTGTCAAGACCGGCTCCTTTTGAACCCTGAACTGTTTGAAGTGTGATGGACAGGCGATACCCCAGCAGGGGGATAAAAAGGGGCAGGTTCACTAAGACAACACACACGACACCACGAGGTAACGAGACCCTGGAAGCGGTGTGCCCCCACAAGTCGGTGGGGGTTTTTGGAGAACTGGTCGCGGGACCAGCCATGGACGCACAGGGTGGAAAGATACGGTCAGCGGGAACCTGGTGCGTGTGTCCACCCTTGCCTGGGTGCCGAGTTCACTGCAGAGGAACGATCGTATCTGAAACGGAGGGGTCAGTCGGTGACCTCAGAAGACATTACAAAGGGCTCGCCCGAAAGCTAACTGCGAGGAATATCAAAGGTCTGTTGAATCCGATTTGAATATCAGCATTCGCGCTCTCTCTCCCCCCAACGGCACGACGGCGATTACTGCGAACTGAACTAAACTGAACTATGTCACTTGTGATTGAACATTTTACCCCAGACTGCGATAGAGCTGATTGACCCTATTATCCTAGTTCTGTGTACATGTGTGTTTATTCATTGCTAACCTGTTGCATTTATATCCTTACTATTAGAGTACTGTGTTGCTTATTTCTTTAATAAAACTTTCTTAGTTCCAGTAATCCAGACTCCAACTGAGTGATCCATTTCTGCTGGTTTGGCAACCCAGTTACGGAGTACGTAACTATATACATCTCAGAAACAGGGCACTTGCCTCATCTGTTTCCTGCTGGTCCGTATTTATGATGTTAGTGCATAGTGAGGAAGTAGGTTGAGATCAGTTGCACTGTCACATAGTTAAGAAAATATGCAAACCTTCCCAGCGACAAGCAAGAGATAAAAGGGATCCAGTCCAGAAGTTTGTGTGTATTATCTTTGGGGAATGCTGGTAAGACCACAGTGCAATCGTGAGGTTGATTGTTTCCTGGTATCTTAATGCAGAAATAATGTACTTTGAAAATTTAAATAGACTTTGTATTTTCATTCGTACTCAAAATCAATTTACTGTACTCACTCAATAGAAGGACAAGAAATAAAGCAGTAGCTCCACAATGTTAATGCATTGCCCGGTGTGTTACTGCACAGACCCAAACTATCAAAGTTTAATCTCTGATCAGGTTGGTTTACCAGAACATTAAAAATGCAAGCAGGAGTCACCTTTTAGCCCCTTGTGCCTGAAAGATGTTGGTAATTGGATGGGACAAGCTTCCTTAGCACCTTAAGAGTTATACAGCTCGGGAATAGGCCCTTTGGCCTTCCTCCATGTCTACTTGGTTAGTCCCATTTGCCTGTGTTTACCACATATCCCTCAAAAAACTTTATCCATATACCTGTCTGAATGCCCTTTAACCATTGTAATTGTACCTGTCCTTTGGGGAAAGTTGGGAGGAGGAGGAAGTGATGAGAATTAGAGAGAAAATAAGGGAAATGATGGGGGGGGGGGTGGTGGGAAGTAAATAGAACTGATGGGAATAAGCTGAGAGCCAAGATAGATTCAGCGGACTGAATGGCCTCCTGTGAAGTCAATAAGGAAACATGACCAATGTACAATATTCCAGAAGCAATATTCCTGGGGTTCTATATAATTAAGCAAGGCGTCTCACTCTTTTACTCGAATCCTCTTTACATAAATGCCAACGTACCATATGCCTTCCTAATTACTCACTAAACCTGTACATTAACCTTTAGTGATTGGTGTACAAAAACATCCAGGTCCCTCTGAACACCAACACTTTTTAAATCTCTCACCATTGAAACATACTTTGTCTTTCTATTTTTTTTTCCTACCAAAGTGCATGTTTTTACACTTTCTCCACATTATATCCCACCTGTCATCTCTCTGCCTATTCACTTACCTGTCTATATCCCCCCGAAACTTCTCTGCACCCCATCATTGCCCCTTATGCTTCTATCAAAAATAAACTTACATATATTACAATCAATCCCCTCATCCAAATTATTGACAAGGATAGCAAAAAGCTGAGGTCCCAGCAGTAATCTCTGCTTTTTCCCAATGTTTACAGCTTCCCAACCAACAACAGACCTGTTTAACTTGTTAATAAATCCTCAATCCACATCAGTGTATATTAACTCTGATAACACTCAAGGACAAAAAATTGCCACATACAGAAAAGAGCAAGCATATGGAAAAAGTATAGAAGAGTGACCAAAGAAAAAAAAAGGGAATCTTACCTTCTAACGCTCTATCCAGAATTTTAATAGCCATAGTCATCAGTGTCCAACAATTATGACAAATGTCTGCAGAGCTGAAGAATATCATACAATGTCAAGGGATTAGTGTAATTTTAACGCTTATGTTGATGTAAAAACTGACTGAGGTTATTGTCTGCAGCAGCCAACAGGACCCTCACCTATCCCCACAAACAGCAACCCTAGGCCATAACAAAGCACTTTGAAACAATAAACTAAACATTAAGTGAACCAAGAGCCAGTGGTAAATCAAATCTGGCATAAAATTTCCAATTAACTGTACTTTAGATTTCATTTTATTAAGTACATTTTGCACAACCACCCATTTGTTCAACAATTCCAGTACATTCTCATATCTTTCTTGAATTTCTGTTGCAACAGTTTTAGTAAATAGAAATATGAGTCCTCTCTACAACAATATTAATTGCCATGATTCCCTGGTAAACCTAACTATCCAGCAAGAGGATGCACATTCAAAACTTTAATCTTACTCAGATTAAGGGCAGCACAGTGGTTTACAGTACCAGCGACCTGGGTTCATCTCCCAGCGCTGTCGGTAAGGAGTTTGTGCACTCTCCCTGCGACTGTGTGGGTTTCCTCTGGGTGTTCCGGTTTCCTCCCACAGTCCAAAGATGTTGGTTAATTAACTGGTCATTGTAAATTGTCCCATGATTGGGCTAGTATTAAATTGGGGGCTGTTGGGTGACACGGCTTGGAGGGCCAAAGAGGCCTATTCCACGCTGTATCTCAATAAAGAATCACATTGCACCCACCAAATGCCAATGTATTGTAGTTCCTCAATTGGGATTGGGGCTCCTTTTAGCGACATTACCTCAGGATTGTTGTACCTGAAACTTATTCTCCATTAAAACATCCTACACAGGCAATTCTTATAAAAGCATCTCAGATTACCACAGTAAAGCATTGGACCAGTGTGAATGGATTTCAAGCATAACTATACCTACAACAGGTTCGGACATCATCATAATCTGTCATATCAATATCAAAGACCAACTCTTTACTCTCTGCCTGGAAGGCCCCTGACTTCACAGAGTTATGTTGACTAGGCTGTAAGGGAAAACAAAAACCAGTTATAATGTTGCCAGAGAAAATTTGCACCCTATCTCACCAAATTACTCTTTTCCCCCTTTGCCCCAAGCCTTTAAAACATGGGTGATATATTCCACTTGGCTCCCTCTGGTGGTATTTTTTCCAAAGTGAGCCTTCCACAGGTGGACTTGCTATGGAAGCATTGTAGAAAATCCTGATACTGCCATTGATACAACCATATAGCAAGGTGAATATCCCTGTACAATTTTCCTTCCTTTACACTCCTCAGTACACTTTTTATTGTAAACTCAGTTTAGCCTCTTTACTGGCTAGTCCTGCAGGTAGTGCAGACAGCCTCGGAATAGAAGGGCATCCCTCTAGAACAGAGATGAGGAGAGATTTCTTTTACCAAATGGTGGTAAATCTGTGAAATTCACTGCCACAGACGGCTGTGGAGACCAAGTTATTGGGTATATTTAAAGCAGAGGTTAATAGGTTCTTGATTAGTCAGGGTGTCAAATATTACAGGGAGTAGGTAGAAGAATGAGGTTAAAACAGAAAATAAATCAACCATGATGGAGTGGCAGAACAGACTTGATGGCCCAAATGGCTTAATTCTACTCCTATGTTATATGATAGATTTCCCCTCCCCACAAAATGTCACAGGCATCACTTATGCAAGATGTATAATTGCTGTTTTAGTATATATTGCCCTATGTATGTATTCACAAAAAGTAACATTGATAAAGGGAGTTCTCAATCCAGTCTTTGAAATTTGAAACATTAAAAACAATGTCCATAGGGTTACCTTGTGAGAATAGACAGCTCCAATGTCAATCTTGCAAGGAACCATTCTCTGTATTTCTTTCTCCAATTCATTCTGATTACTAAAGGACTGGTAACGTACGTAGATGTCATCTTTCAAGGTGAAGGAAAATTCTCGATTCTGGAAGTAATTCTTGGGGACTGTCAGCAGAAATAGAGAGCACAAGCATCAAGCCTTGTAAATAAAAATAAGAGTATTAAGCAATCTACTATCAGACAGGTCAATTGGAGTTCAGGTTGGTATCAGAAAAGGTCACCAGCT
Source organism: Mobula hypostoma (assembly GCF_963921235.1). Taxonomy (NCBI): domain Eukaryota; kingdom Metazoa; phylum Chordata; class Chondrichthyes; order Myliobatiformes; family Myliobatidae; genus Mobula; species Mobula hypostoma. The sequence continues at coordinate 11,529,245 of NC_086128.1, read as the reverse complement.
CATAGACTTGGTTTCAACCCATTTTTTGTTTTTATATGTGACAGAGGTTTATGGCACAGGAGGCAGACACATTCAGCCCATTAGAACCACACCTGTCTAAAATTCATTTCCCAGCTTTCAATCTGCAGTCCACAACTCTAAGTGCTCATCCAGATACTTTTCTGCTACCACAACCCTGTGAGTGGAAACATTTTTCAGCATCTCTCAACTTGGAATATCGTGAACAGTGTTGGGCCCCTATCAAAGAAAGGATGTGCTGACATTGGAGAGGGTTCAGAGGAAGTTCACAAGAATGATTCCAGAAATGAATGGCTTGTCGTATGAAGAGTGTTTGAAGACTCTGGGCCTGTATTCGCTAGAAAACAAAATAACGAGGGGTGGCCTCATTGAAACCTATCGAATGGTGTGAATGTGGAGAGGATGTTTCCTATGGTGGGAGAGGACACCGGCTCAGAATAGAGGGGCATCCTTTTAGAACGGAGATGAGGAGGAATTTCTTTAGGCAGAGAGCGGTTAATTGTGGAATTTATTGCCACAGGTGGTTGTGGAGGCTAAGTCCTCGGGTACATTTAAGGCAGACGTTGACAGATTCTTGATTAGTCAGGGCATGAAGGGATACGGGGAGAAGGCAGGAGACTAGGGCTGAGAGGAAAATGGATCAGCCATGATGAAATGGCAGAGCAGACCCGATAGGCTAAATTGTCTAATTCTGCTCCTATATCTTATGGTCTTATAGTCTAATCCTTCTTCCTTAATCTTCTTAGTTACTGACTCTCCGTTGTGAGATACACATGATTACTCTTTATCATCATCTAGGCCCCTCAAATCTATCTGAACTGTCTCGTCTGCTGATGGAGATGTACATTTTGGCCCTGAGAGAACATCAAAGCACCTGGGAGAATAGCAAAACAGCATGGTAGTGTTGCAATTAGCTTTACAATGCCAGCGGACGGAGTTCAATTCTCACTGCTGTCTGTGAAGAGTTTCTACGTTCTCCCTGTGACTGCATGGGTTTCCTCTGGGTGCTCCAGTTTCGTCTCACATTCCAAAGATGTACAACTTAATAATTTGTGGGCATACTACGTTAGCGCCTGGAGCATGGCGAAACCGTGCTTCCAGCACATCCTCAGACTGTGATGATTATTGACGCAAAACAGCGCATTTCACTGTACATGTGACAAATAAAGCTAATATTTATTTTTTAATGAGAAAAATTCAACTTCAACCAATCCACTAGTAGGTTATGTTACTGGCTTCTCATGTGATCCTGAACTTGTTTTTAAGTTGTACCTAAATTGAAAAAGCAACACGTATAACCACTAGTACAGTTTTACAGTTATTTCTTCAGCAGGGTGGGACAGTAAAAGAGGTAATAATTAATTCCAAACCTGGGCGTCTTAAGCAGTTACGCAGTCAGTCACAAAATTTACACCATTACTCTACACAACACACCATGTGTGTGAGATGCTCTCTTTAGCATTTATTGACCATACCTGGTTACCTGAGGAACACGCACAAAATGCTGGAAGAACTCAGCAAGTCAGGCAGCATCTACGGATGGGAGTAAACAGTCAATGCTTCAGGCTGAGACCATTCATCAGAACTTTGTTTTAGGCCAAAATGTCAGCTGTTTACTCCACTCCATTGATGCTACCTGACTTGCTGAGGTCCTCCAGCATTTTGTGCATGCTGCTCAAGGTTTTCAGCATCTGCAGAATCTCGTATTTCTGGTTACCAGGTCTGTCTTGTGGCTGAAGCTACTTTTAAAGACCATTAATTTAACATTCTGGAAGCACAACACCTAAATCAGATAACAAAGCATTGCTGAAGGGCGTCTGAGATCTTGTTTCTTGGGAGCTCTTCATGATGACTTTAGTACTCCCAGCCTACAAAGGGCAACTTAGAGCAGATGACAATGATTACATTTCGAACCATGAAAGTGATGGCACAGATCAGTCCTGCAGCATTGCAAGTTTTTACTTAGAACACAAAATGCATTTTGCATCCCAATCTCCGTTGAGATCATTAAGAGCACCAAATTTCTTGGTGTTCACCTGGCAGAGAATCTTACCTGGTCCCTTAACACCAGCTCCACAGCCAAGAAAGCCCAGCAGCGTCTCTACTTTCTGCGAAGGCTGTGAAGAGTCCATCTCCCACCCCCCATCCTCACCACATTCTACAGAGGTTGCATTGAGAGCATCCTGAGCAGCTGCATCACTGCCTGGTTCAGAAATTGCACCATCTTGGATCGCAAGACCCTGCAGCGGATAGTGAGGTCAGCTGAGAAGATCATCGGGGTCTCTCTTCCCACCATTACAGACATTTACACCACACACTGCATCCGTAAAGCTAACAGTATTGTGAAGGACCCCACGCACCCCTCATACAAACTCTTCTCCCTCCTGCCATCTGCAAAAGGTACCGAAGCATTCAGGCTCTCACGACCAGACTGTGCAACAGTTTCTTCCCCTAAGCCATCAGACTCCTCAATACTGAGTCTAGACTGACATCTACATCATTTATTATTATATAGTAATTTGTTCTCTACTGTGCCTATTGTCTTGTTTATTAATTATTGTACTGCCCTGCACTGTTTTGTGCTCTTTATGTAGTCCTGTGCAGGTCTGTAATCTAGTGCAGTTTTTATGTTGTTTTACATAGTCTAGTGTAGCCTTGTGCTGTCTCACATAGTCTAGTGTAGTTTTGTCTTGTTTCATGTAGCACCATGGTCCTGGAGGAATGTAATTTTGTTTTTACTGTGTACTGTACCAGCAGCTTATAGTCGAAATGAGAATAAACTTGACTTGAATTACTGATCTGAGAAATCGATGTTCATGCCATCAGGTTGGAGGGTACCCAGACAGAACAGAAGGTGTTGCTCCTCCAGCCCGAGTGTGGCCTCATCATGATAGTAGAGGAGGCCATAGACTGAACTATCAGAATGGGAATGCCAGCAAAACCAAGGCAGGTGCAATCTCAATGGCTCTTCACACAGCTTTAGACCACCTGGACAACACAAACACCTACGTCAGGATGCTGTTTATTGATGATACCTCAGCATTTAATACCATCATTTCCACAATTCTGATTGATAAGTTACAAAACCTGGGCCTCTGTACCTCCTTCTGTAATTGGATCCTCGACTTCCTAACCAGAAGACCACAATCTGTGAGGGCTGGTGATAACATCTCCTCCTTGCTGACGATCAACACTGGTGCACCTCAGGGGTGTGTGCTAGCCCACTGCTCTACTCTCTGTATACCCATGACTGTGTGGCTAGGCATAGCTCAAACACCATCATCAGGGATCCACACCACCCAGGTCATGCTCCCTTTTCACTGCTGCCATCAGGAAGGTGGTACAGGAGCCTCAGAACTCACACCACAAGCTCAGGAACAGTTATTATCATTGAAATGTTCCCACAACCTATGGACTCATTTCTAAGACTCTTTATCTCATGTTCTCAATATTTATTGCTTATTTATTATTTCTTTCTTTTGTATTCTGCATACTGGTTGAACACCCAAGTTGGTGTGGTCTTCCATTGATTGTTATGGTAATTATTCTATGGATTTATTGAGCATGCCCACAAGAAAATGAATCTCTGGAATGTATATGGTGACATATGTACTTTAACAAATTTACTTTGAGCTTTAAACTTTCATTCTGTTTCATGAATATCCTCGAGGAAGGGGAAACCTGCCATGCTTGCCCTTAAAAAAACTGCAATTATTTCTGTATCTACCACCTCTTCTGGCAGCTCACTTCAAACAACTAGCAGCCTGCGTGAAAAACTTACCTTCAGCTCTTCTTTAAGCTCCTCACCTTTCATTTTAAACCTGCACTTTCTAGATCAAGACTCCACTGCCCTGTCCGGGGAATAAAAGAACCTGACTATCTATCCAATTAATGTCCCTCATAAGTTTACAAAACTCGACAAGGTCACCCCAGTGAGAATAAACCCTGACAGCTCTCCGTGCTAGGCAACATCCTGGTGAATCTCTTTTGCATCTCTCCACTGTTTCAAAATCCTTCTTTTATGTAGTGTAGCAACCGGAACTGTGTACAATAAAGTTTCCATTCTTAATCCATTTGGTACACCACTTGTTACAGATTTCCAGTTAGAAAAATACCCTCCCACCATTATCCTGTATCGCCTATCACCAAGCTAACTTTGTATCGAATTCGCCGGGTTTTGATCCGAAATGTCGACAGTTCCTTTCCTCCCACAGATATTGCCTGACTTGCTGCGCGCTTCCGGCAGGTTGAGTGTTTCCCAAGCCATCTCCTTCTTTGTTCCATTAGGTAGACCCTTCATGAATCGTTAAACTACATCAGCTCCATATAAGCAACACACCCAAAATGGTGAACGAAGCAGGCCAGGCAGCGTCTATTGGAAGACGTTTCATGATCCTCCCCCTTCTCCAACTCTATCCCTTTTGCCAATCAACTTTCCAGCTCTTAGCTCTATCCTCCACCCTCCTGTCTTCTCCTATCATTTTGGATCTCCCCCTCCCACTTTCAAATCTCTTACTATCTCTTCTTTCAGTTAGTCCTGACGAAGGGTCTTGGCCCCGAAACGTCGACTGTACCTCTTCCTAGAGATGCTGCCTGGTCGCCTGCGTTCCACCAGCAATTTGGGTTTGTTGCTTCAATTTCCAGCATCTGCAGATTTCCTCGTGTTCAGCTCCATATAAACCCGATTCAGCTAATCGCACTCCCCATAATTATGCGCAGAAATACGTACAAAGATTATTAAATGTAAAGTGGGCAACCCGTAATATGTGTCGAAATCTTTTCACGAAACAGCAAAATTTAAATGATACATTTCATATTTTCTCCTTACCACCGCCATAACTCAGCCACCTGAAGTACTGAGGGTACGGGAAGAGGCGCCTGTAGTAAACAGGGAGCAAATCTTCTAACTCAAATGCATCATAGCGGTTCTCAGGTAGCGCCATTTTCGGAGCAAAAATAAAGCGCGCCAAAAGCACTTAACCGAAACCGCTCCCCACTCCACAGAAGCAATCTGCGAAGCTTGCCGGGAGTTGTAGGCTTATACTATATTTAATCTTTTTCTGACTTCTTATGGCGGTTGGCAATCCCACTTAAAGGTGCATTACCGCCACCAACTGGTCAGGAGTATGGAGTAGAGAGTTGGGGGAATTACCCTTACTATATCTTTAGCAAAGGAAAGCTAAATTACTCAAAAAAAAGCCCTATACATTATAAGCAATGAAAGACAATCCTGTGAATTAAAATGAAGCCACTCCCATAAAGTTTTTAAATGAAAACTATCAAACCCCCAAAATTGTAATGAAGCCTGCATTTGATTTATTTCAACCTTGTATGCTTTGCACTGTAATTAAACCGATTATAGAACATTAGAAAGTTTTTGATAAGAACAGGCCATTTGGCCCAACAAAGATTGCCAAATTCCTGTTCACATAGTGTGTTGAAATAACTATCGAGTTCAGATTTGAGAGTCGCTAGGGTACTGCTCTCAACTGGGCAATTTGTTTCATGTGTCCACAACTCGCTGTGTAAAGAAACACTTCCTGACGTTGGTCTGAAATCTCCTTTTAACCAGTCCCCACCTGTGGCCCCATGTCCCCATTGATTTTAAGTAGCAGCTGTCATCCATCTTACTTATACCCTTAGTGATTTTGAACACTTCTATCATGTCTCCTCTCATTCTACATCTGCTTAGGCTTATAAGATTTAACTCCTTCAATCTTTCTTCATAGCTCATACCCTGCTGAATCTCTCTCCCATTACCTGAAACCTGTGTCTTTGGGATGAGCTCAGGTAAGTACCCAGGTCAGCATAGGCAAATTGGTCTGAAGAGCCTGCTTTTGTGTTGCACCACCCTGTCTGATTCTGTGACCTGTGTTTGGGACAGGTCACCACTGTTGCTGACAAGAAGCTCCCCACAGGATCTTGGCTCAGGACCTTTAGTTGTTCTCCTCTGACTGAAGAAGAACCAGCGCATAAGTTCCACACTAAACCCTCTTCAGCCTGTAAACGCAGGACTGACCCAGGGAATGAAAGGATGACATTACAGGCAATACACAGAGCAACGTGCTGCCAGAACACACTGCTGCACCAAACCTCTGCCCCTTCTCTCACCCTCTTCCCTTGTTCTGAACTCTAAAGTGGTAGCCACATTTCCTAGAGAATGCAACCAAACTTTTCCTCTCAAGCACCATGAGTCTTCTCAAATCCCTCCCTCTAGGAGTGAGGCAAGATGTCTCCCCTTCCTAAATCCGAACTGTGAACTGTTCCTAAAGTGGGAACTGGTTTCATCTCTGCTTGTCCCATACACCACAATATGGTACATTTTGACCAGAATCACACTCACTTTCAACTTACAAAATGCAGTTTTAATCCATAATTTCTGCTCCCACTGCAGCCCACTATGATATTATACCTGAGCTGCTGTAGAGACAACCGCTGCTAATTGCTCACAGTACTTCCACCCCCACAGCGAGGGAGTGTATCTGACAGGAGAGGAAGCCGTGACTTTCTCAGCAGCACCAGGTGTGAGTCACTGACTGCATGCAACCTGTTCCCTCGGATTGAAGGAAAGCTAAAGCAAGGATCAGAACGGGAGGATCTCGTGGTCCTGTGTCCCACAGTTTATTTTGGGGCTGCTCCCTCTACAACAGGGGTTCCCAACATTTTTATGCCATGGACCAATGTCTACAGACCCCAGGTTGGGAACCCCTGCTTTACAGCAACTGACCCATTGATACAGTGCCTATAAAAAGTATTCTCCCCCTTGGAAGTTTTCATGTTTTACAACATTGAATCCTCTCCCCATTCCCATGCCAACCTGCCTGTCTCCAGCCTCCTCCTCTGCCAGGGTGAGGCTAAATGCAAACCAGAGAAACAGCACCTTATATTCTTCCTGGGTAGTCTGTATCCCAACTTTATGAACATTGAATTTTCCAATTTCATGTTAACTGCTCCCCCTCTGTCCCTTGTCTCGCTTGCCCAATTCCTCCTACTCTCAGCCCAGTCCCCCATTACACTGATCCTTCCCACCTGTTAGGGTTCCCCTCTGCCCTTTCCACCCCATGCTCAATCTTCCTCTCCCAGCCCATTCCATCATCTGCAGCCCTTTGTCACCTCCCCCAGCCTCTATTGCTATTTCCATCTTCACTCCCCCATCAGCCTATTGCCTCCAACTCTTAATTTGCCCCTTCCTTACACCTTTATTACACTGGCTACCTCCCCTCTATTGCTCACTCCAGATAAGGATTTCAATTCAAGTCATCAACTGTCCATTTTCCTCTGCGGATGTTGCCTGATCTGCTGAGATCCTCCACCGTTTTGTTTTTCTATATGCCAGCATTTGCTATCTCTTTTGTCTCCAGCTCTCCCAACTACAGTACCACTGTGCCACTACATTTACAGGTTCTAATACAAGAATGGCGGGTCCAAAGGAACAACAAAACCTTGGGGTACAACGATGGCGACTCCTTTGCTTGCATCTTTGGAAAAAGCTCTATTTCTATCTTGCTATCTCTTTTTTTTTTCTTTTCAAGGTACTTTTGAAGACCCTGACCTGGAGTTGCACCCTGACTTCCGTTCTTTGCGGAAATGGGACCCGCTCTCAGGGCCTCACGACTGACCGCTTTTCACTATGCCAAGGACGCGGCCTGAAAGACTAGTGTGCCTTCGGGGTGCCGGATATTTGTGGCTCTGGAAGCAGGCGGATTTGAGGCTGGTGATGGGCCATGGGAACACACGGTAGATCACAGGAAGTGAGCTTGCTGCTGGCTGTGTGCTTAGGGATCCGAGTTCTTTGGGTACAGGGCTCAGAAAAAGTGATGCAACAGATTTTAACACCATAAATCAGCGAGTTGTTTTGTTGTGTCTCCTCTCTCACTGTGAAACAGAGAACCATCTTTCTCTCCCTTATTAGAGAGAGCCTGTGTTATGTCTTTGGGGCACTCTTCTGTTTTCATGCATGTTTGCAAAGAAAAAGAATTTCAATATGTATATTGTATATATTTCTCTGACCTATTGTACATACTGAAGCATATTGATCTTTAATTGCAAACAGGATGAAGTGTGCAGATGCTGGAATTTCAAGCAACACACATCAAAGTTGCTGGTGAACGCAATGATTTGTCTGCAGATTTTATAACTGGCTTATTTATACTGTCTCTATTGAAGAAATTATTGATTCACTATGTTGAATTCCGAAGAAGCAAAGGGTGTGAAGTGCAAAAGAACTGCTCGTTCATTTAAAGCTAAATGGTAGAAACTGCTACACCAAAAGTTCCTGAGGTCAGGAAAGTGCAGCTATGAGAAAAATTTATGTACAATGCAGAAACCGGTGTGACCTGTGTGTATTGTCACGATGCAAACGTTGCTGGAGAATTTGCAAGTGGGAAGAAGTGGAGTGATATTTGGAAACTTGACCTTTTTAAAGCGTCACTTAGCAAATCCCATATGGACAGTGTGCAAAAGCTCTGGTGAGAAAATCCTTCATTACCCGCTACAGGCCTGCTACGTATGTTTTGTGAGAGTGCAGATGAACAAGAGCAAAAACGATCAAACCCAGAGGAGATCAAAGTTCTTATTGACAGTGTTTTGTTAGCTGTTAAAATGAATTTCAAGCAACACACATGAAGGTATTCTACCTACTGAAGCATATTGATCTTTAATTGCAAACAGGATGAAATGTGCAGATGCTGGAACTTCAAGCAACACACATCAAAGTTGCTGGTGAACGCAGCAGGCCAGGCAGCATCTGTAGGAAGAGGTGAGTCGACGTTTCAGGCCGAGACCCTTCGTCAGGACTAACTGAAGGAAGAGTTAGTAAGGGATTTGAAAGTGGGAGGGGGAGGGGGAGATCCAAAATGATAGGAGAAGACAGGAGGGGGAGGGATGGAGCTATCTACCCCTCCTGCCCTCCTCCGTCTGCTCCTTCCCCTTCTCTCCTCCTCCCATCAAAGTTCAAAGTAAAATTAATAATCAGAGTACAGACATGTCACCACATAAAACCCTGAGATTCTTTTTCTGCGTACATACTTAGCAAATTTATAGGACAGTAACTGAACCTGATGGTGTGAGTCCTAAGGCACCTGTACCTTCTACCTGATGGCAGCAGCGAGGAAACAGCATGGCCTGAATGGTGAGGATCTCTGATGATGGATGCCGATTTTCTACAACAGCGATTCATGTAGATGATTGGGAGGGCTTCACCCGTCACCTCTACCAGGTTGAGCGAGCAAGGGCTTTTCTCTGGAGCGAAGGAGACGTGACTTGACAGAGGCGTACTGTACAAGATGATAAAAGAATAGATCACGTGAATACCCAGATATATTTTCTCAGGGCGAGTGGGGGAGAAGGTGATAGAAAAATCGGGAAGGAACCATTAGATTGGCGAACAGATTCAAAAGTCGGCTCAACATCGCGCGCGCAGTAACGTCAAAGCTATAATCCCACCATCCCTCCGACTCTAGCCGCAGAAAACAAACGTTAATTCCGGTTCCGGTTTTTCGGGACACGAGCGGCGGAACAAATTTACCGGATCTGTGTCTGAACCACGGGGAGCGACTGAGGGTCTGGGTCTGCTAATAAACGTAAATTCCGGTTCCGATGTTTCTGCAACACGAGTGGCGGGACCGGGGAAGGGACTGAAGCTCTGTGTCTGATCCACGGGAGATACTCCGGGTATGTGCGTGATCCACGGGGAGAGGCTGGCGGTCCAGGTCTGTGTCTGATCCACGGGGAGAGACTGAGGGTTTGTGTCTGTGTCTGCCAAATAAGCATGGATCTGGCGAGCTCCCGATATCGCAAGTACTTTCGGAGACTTGTTCATTCTATTGAGGCTCCACTGGAGTTCATTTCATTTTTCAGAAATCCTCTAATTTTGTGGTGAATCGTTTAGCAACAGATGTTCCTATGCCATTTCCTTGCCTGGTGGTCACAATTTCATTTCCAAGAGCCCCAGCTTCTCTAAACAGTAGTAATAATTTAATCCCAATGCTGATCTATTGCTCTTTAGAGAAATGTCAGGTTTTGGTGTTATGGCCAACCCCAGAGAGGGATGCTGTGTTAAGAATCATTCAGGCTGAGAGGTATATTTGAAGTGTTGGGGATCAAGCAGTAAATGAGATGAAACCAATAATCCGATCAGCTCTTGTCTTGTAGTTTGGCAGAGCTGAGTCAAACAGCTCCATGGCCGCCTTCAGTTTCCCACATCCAGAATACTTCACTGGAATTTCCCTTCATCTGTGGACTGCAAGTTTGCGACTTGCACTGTTACTGATGGTCTGAATCTGCAGTGACAGGCAATTTGTATTGGATTTGCAAAGATAATGTGCTAATAGTTGAAGGTATTGTAGCTACCTGGGATGGAGTGTAAGTGAATGTTAGTGAATTGTCTCTGTCCATACAACACACATCAAAGTTGCTGGTGAACGCAGCAGGCCAGGCAGCATCTCTAGGAAGAGGTACAGTCGACGTTTCAGGCCGAGACCCTTTGTCTCTGTCCATAATCCTCTGAGGTACTCAGATTTGAATACTAAATTGTTTGAATCCCACACTGTTCTGTTGTATATCTTACTGTACATACTGTTTATTACAAATTACTATAATTTGCACATTTAGATGGAGTTGTAACGTAAGGATTTTTACTCCTCATGTATGTGAAGGATATAAGAAATAAAGTCAATTCAATTCAATTCACTACTGTGCAATAATTGATGTCACAAAGTAGTCTCCATATGCTACGTTTTTTAAAAATGCCCTCCTTAACTCTTTGCAGAAAACAACCAGAGCACCAAAAGATGTTGCATGGCTGTATATTCAAGGTAAGTTTCCTACTTAAAAATTTTAAATATTTTTTATCTCTGTCGATCTAAATTGGTGCTGCTTGTAACTCTTTCAGACTACACTGATCATCTGCTTGTTTGTATCCAGACTTTCTCACCCAGTTCCTTTGTTACCATGACAAGGCCTCTTTGAGTTTGGTGGTTTGTTTTTGGAGCTGTTAGATGGTGGGAAGGCTTGTGCTGGTCAAACTGTGTGATGGGGAGTGAGAGAGGTTCTGTACAGTATTTTTTCATTCATTTTTCACGGACTGGGCATCACTAGCGAGACCAATATTCATTGTCTATCCTTAACTATTCCTGAGATGTGGATGATCCAATGTCTAAAACTACTAGGCTTGCAGGACTAGAGTTACCAGGCTTTTCCTTGCTGCCTTTCTTGAAAAGGTGTGTGTGTGTGTGTGTGTGTGTGTGTGTGTAGTGGGGGGGGGGGGAAACGACATATTGGTTGCTTCCCAGTCAGAGACAGCATAAAAGCAAAAGAGAAGGCATACAGTATGGTGAAGGAAAGTAGAAAGCCTTTAAAAATCAACTAAGGATAATTAAATTATGCTATAACATGCTATGATTAAATTAAGCTAGCTAATAATATAAAAGAAGATTCTAGAATTTTTTAAGATACATGAAGGATATGAGAGAGATGAGAGTGGACTTTAGACTGTTTGAAAATTATGTTGGAGAAGTAGTAATGGGAAACAGGCAAATCGTAGAGAAGTTAATTACGTACTTTGCATCAGTCTTCACCGTGGAAAACACTGATAACATAACAAGTTCAAGAGAGTCGGGGAAAGGGTGAGTGTAAGTGGCCTGTACTAAGGAGAAGTTGCTGGGGAAGTGAAAAGCCTGAAGGTGGATAAATCACCTGGGCAAGATGGACTAGATCCTGAAAGAGGTAGCTTAAGAGATTATGGGGACATTAGTAGAGATCTTTCAAGGATCATTAGATTCTGGAGGACTGGAGAATCACAAATGTCACTTCACTTTTTAAGAAGGGAGGGAGACAAAGGACAGGAGATTATAGGACAGTTAACCTGACTTTGGTGGTTGGTTGGTAAGCCATAGAGGCCGTTATAAGGATGAAATTTCAGGGTACTTGGAAATATTTGATAAAATAGGACGAAGTTAGAGTGGTTTCATTAAGGGGGGGGGTCTTGCCTGACTGATCTCTCATAATGCTTTGAGAAGATAATAAGTAAGTTAGATGAAGAAGGGTTGCTGGATGTTACTTGGATTTTCAGAAGGTGCCAGAAACGAGGCTGCTAAACAAGAGTCTGTGGGGTCAGAGGCAATGTTCTGGTTCTGGCAGCCAGAAGACTGGCTGATTGGCAGAAGGCAGAGAGCGGGGATAAAGAGGCCTTTCTCAGGAATGCTGCGAGTGACTGGTGGTGTTCCTGCAGCAGTTGTCAGTCACTTTGTACGTTAATGGTCTGGGTGAATGAACTGATGACATTGTGGCTGAGTTCACAGAAAATACAAAGATAGGTGGAGGGAAGGAAGTGATACAGCTGCAGGGAATCTGCAGAAAGTCTTGGACAGATTGGGAGAGTGGGCAAAAAAGAGGCAGATGTAGGGGAGTGTGGGGTTATGCACTTTGTTAGGAAGAATAAAGGTGCAGACTACTTTCTAAATGGTGCAAAGGGACTTTGGTGTCCTTCAGGATTCCCTCAATATTAACTTGCAGGTTGAGTCAGTAGCAAAGCAGGCAAATGCAATGTAAGCATTTACTTTGAGAGGACTACAACAGAAGCTCAAGGGTGTACTGCTGAGGCTTTATAAGGTCAGATTGCATTTGGAATACTGTGAGCATTTTTTGGCCCTGAACCTAAGGAAAGGTGCTGGTCCTGGAGAGGGTCCAGAGGAGGTTCAAAGAATGATGCTGGAATGAAAAGTTTAACATATGTGGAGCGTTTGATGTCTCTGATAAAGTGGGAGGGGGGGATCTCATTGAAACCTATCGGATATTGAAAGGTCTTGATAGAATGGATGTGGAGAGAATGTTTCCTATAGTGGGGAAGTCTAGGACCTGAGGGCACAGCCTCAGAATGGAAGGATGTCCCTTTAGAACAGAAATGAGGAGGAATTACTTTAGCCCATGGGTTCACAAACTTTTTTATGCTATAGACCCCTACCCATAACCGTTTGGCCCATGGACTCCAGGTTGGGAAGCCCTGTTTCAGCCAGGGGATGATGAATCTGTGGAATTCATTGCCACAGAGAGCGGTGAAAGGCAGAGATTGATAGTTCTTGATTGGTTACAGGGAGAAGGTTGGAGAATGTTGTTGGGGAAAAAAAAACAGCCATGATTGAATGTTGGAACAGACTCAATGGGCCAAATGGCCCAATTCTGCTCCTATATCTTCTGGTCTTATGGAATAAATAGACCTGACTGGTCTGACATCTATGATAGAAGGGATCTCAAGAAGAACCAGAGATGGATCACCTATCCAACTGCTTTTCCTGAACATGGTTGTTAAAGCTTCAGCCTTTTCTGTAGCACTGGCCTGCTGGCTCTGGTATCGTTGAGGATGGGGATGTTCCTAAAGCCTTCTGTTTAATTCTTCCTCACCTATCTGGTTAGTTGGTTGTGAGGTCACTGTCGAAGGCCACTATTCAACATCCAAGCTACTTCAAGCAGTACTTGACAGCTTCAGCTACTTGATAGTTCATGGTGCATTATGCCTGGCACTGCTCCCAGGATGTCCAGACTCCTCAGACTCCGGGGTTGAGGAATGATCGATTGAACCTTGAGGTTTGAGATTGTGATGTTGTACACTTTTGCTGCTGGTGGTTCATAGTGCCTCTTGCATGCCCAACGGAGCAGCCAGTCTGCTCTGAGTCCATCCATTTGAGTATAATTAAAGTGCCACACAAAGCAATGTTATGGTTGGGTAAACTTTGGCTGATTGATGGTCTGGGTTTCATTCTTGACAGCCAGCTGTCTATCTGACTCTTGCCTATTTGTCTGAGGTCAGACTGATGATGATTTTGATTGCATGCACTTTCTTGCAGGTTGTTCGACAGCTGGTGAGACATCAGGCGACTGACTCCTCCACCCTTGTACTGGAAAGATGTGAGTGTGAGGTTTTTGTCAATCTGAAATTTCATAGAGTCATACAGCAATACAGAATAGAAACAGGCTCTTTGGCCCAACTTATCCATGCCAAATAAGGTACCCATCTAAACCAGTCCCATTTGTCCGTGTTTGACATATCCCATCGTGAAAAGATCCTCTGAACTCTGGGTAGGACCCATTGAAAGATAGCAAATGTCTCGCCACTGTTTAAAAAAAATGTTGGCAAAAGGAGATTAACTATAGACCAGTTAGTTTAACGTTTGTGGTCAGGAAAATGATTGAAGCTATCGTTAGGGAAGAACTAGCGAGACATGTGGATAGAAGGGGTTCCATCAGGCAGACACAGCATGGATTCAGGAAGGACAGGTCCTGATGACAGACTTACTGGAATTTTTTGAAGATACAATGAGAGCAGTGGATAAAAGAGAACAGATGGATGCTGTATACTTGGATTTCCAGAAGGTGTTTGATAAGGTGCCACATAAAAGAGTTAAACATCAGATAAGGATGCGTGGAATTGGGGGTAATGTAGCATGGATAGAGGATTGGTTACTCGATAGAGAGCAGAGTGTTGGAATACATGGGTGGCTGTTTCTCTGGTTGGCAGTCAGTGAGGAGTGGAGTGCCATAGGGATCGGTGCTGGGAAGAGGGGACCAAGTATAGCATTTCTAAGTTTGCAAAACTGAGTGGAAAAACAAATTGTACAGAGGATGTGGAGAGTTTGCTGAGGGATATAGATGGGTTAAGTGAGTAGGCAAGGGTCCTGCAGACTGAGTACAATGTTGGTAAATGCGAGGTCATCCACTTTGGAAGGAAAACTAGACGATCAGATTATTATTTAAATGGCAAAAGATTGCAGCATGCTGTTGTGCAGAGGGACTTGGGAGTGCTTGTGCATGAATTGCAAAAGGTTGGTTTGCAGGTGCAACAGGTTATCAAGACAGCAAATGAAATGTTGGCCTTCATTGCTAGAGGGATTGAAGTTAAGACCATGGAGGCGATGTTGCAACTGTACAGGGTACTGGTGAGGCTGCACCTGGAGTACTGTGTGCAGTTCTGGTCTCCATACTTGAGGAAAGATAAACTGGCTTTGGAGGTGGTGCAGAGGAGATTTACTAGTTGATTCCAGAGTTGATGTGGTTAGCCTATGAGGAGAGATTGAGTCACCTGGGACTGTATTCGCTGGAATTCAGAAGAATGAGAGGAGATCTTATAGAAACATAAAATTACAAAGGGATAGATAAGATAGAGGCAGGTAAGTTGTTTCTACAAGTAAGTGGGGCTAGAACTAGGGGACGTGGCCTCAAGATTTTGGAGAATAGATTTAGGATAGAGGTGAGAAGAAACTACCTTTGCCAGCGAGTAATGAATCTGAAATTTTCTGCCCAGGGAAGCGGTAGAAGCTACCTCATTAAATATACAGTATTTAAGACCAGGTTGGATAGATTTTTGCATAGCATGGAAATTAAGGGTTATGAGGGAAAGGCGGATAGGTGGAGATGAGTCCACGGCCAGATCAGCCGTGACCTTATTGAGTGGCAGAATAGGCTCAATGGGCCGGATGGCCTACTCCTGCTCCTATTTCTTATATTCTTATGTAGTTATCTATGTACCTGTTTTAGTGTCTTTCACCACTTCCTCTGGCAGCTTGTTTCATATACACACTGTGTGAAGAAGTTGCCCCTCTGGGCCCTTTTAAAATCTTTTGCTTCTAACCTTAAACCTGTGCTCTCTGGTTTTTGTTCCTTTTTACCTGGGAAAAAGATTATGTGCATTCATTCAATCTATAGCCTTCATGATTTTATACTCTTTCACAAAGTCACCCCTCAGCCCCCAGGATCCAGTGAATAAAGCCTTAGCCTACCCAATCTCTCTCAATAACTCAGGGCCTTGAGTCCTGGCGACATTCTTGTAAATCTTCTTTGCATTCTTTCCAGCTTAATGACAGCTTTTCTAAAATAGGGTAACCAAAATGGTACACAATACTTCCAGTGCAGTCTTACCAATGTCTTGTTTAATTGCAACATAACATCACAGCTTCAATACTCGGTGCCCTGACTGATGAAGCCTTGTTCACCATCCTGTCTACCTGCGACTCCACTTAAGGGAACCATGTGCATCAAGGTCCCTCTGTTCTACGCAACCGTTTACTGTAAAAGTCCTAGCTTGATTTCACTTTCTAAAGAATTGTGGATGATACTAAAATAGGTGGTGTTATAGACAGTGAAGAAAGTTATCAAAAATTGCTGGGGATCTTGATCACTTCGGTAAGTGGACTGCGGTTTGGCAAATAACCTTCAACTCGGATAGGTGCAAGGTGTGGCAAACCAGGATGGGACTTTCATGATGAATAGTCGGATATTAAGGGGTGTTGTAGAACAGGGAGACCTAGAAATACAGGTAAAGTGATGCTGCAGGTAGACAGGGTGGTGAAAAAAGTGTTTGGCATGTTGGCCTTCATCACTCTTGGTAATGGTTGTTGAAGTCCTCCGCCCAGAGGACATTCTGCACCTTTGTTACTCCCGGTGATTCCTCCAAGTGGAGTTCTGCATGGAGTGGCACTGATTCACCAGCTGAGGGGGCTTGATGGGGCGGGGTGGCAGGGAGCAGTAGATGGTAAACAGCCGATGGTTTCCTTGCCCAAATTTAACTTGATGCCATGAGATTTCTGTAGATGTTCCTTTGATCTCTCAATTAATAGGGATTCCATTATTTTTCCTAAAACCAGTATTAAGCTAACAGGTTTATAATGCCTTGGATGTATTTTGACCTCCTTACCTGCTTGGACTCATTCCCCGTTACTTGATCCGATAGCAAATCCTCCTTCATTGCAGAGTTGTAGAATTATTCAGCACTGAAACAGACTCTTCCACCCAATCCACCAATGCCAACCCGTCCCGAGCTAGTCCCATTTGACCTATATCTCTAAGCCTTTTCTATCCATTTAACTGTCCAATGAACTGCCTTTCAAATGTTGTAATTGTACTCGTCTCTTCCACTTCTGGTAGCTCGTTCCCGTAATTGTTTATGTTATACACTGTACTGCTGCTGTAAACACCAAATTTCATGACATATGTCAGTAATAATATAACTGATTCCTGTTCTGTTCCTTAAGATTGTCATAGCCGGGGTGGGGTAGTGGGGATAGGTGCCCACTACTATTAAATGCTCTCAATAGCGTCTGCCTCAAATAGCCTTTGACAACCAAGTCCATCACCTGGCCTTCACATGTGGCTTAGCTACTAAACCTGGCAGAACCGTTTCCACTGACAGGTGAAGGGGCAAACGCGGGTTAGGGGTGCCTTAAAACCAGTTGCCTTCAGGTAGATGGGGCTCATCAGCCATGTTTATCAGCTCATCTAGGAGAAGGAAAACTCTGAGCTCAAACCTCACTACTTATGGCTATACCCACTCATGGGGAAGGCTTCGGGAGTAAACCCCGAGAGAAAAATCCAGAGCTGGAGTCTTTTTTTTAAAATATAATTTTTATTGAGTTTTCAAAAAGAATACATGAAAAGATAAAATCTACCCTCCCCCCCCCATATATATAGTCCTACCTAAAAGGAAAGAAAGAGAGAAAAAAGAAAAGAGCCGCCTGGATATTGGAAGGTTTCCACATGCTCCATGGGATTCAAAATAAATTTGGTATAATTATTCATTACTTTCCCCAAGGGACCAAGGTCTTTATCGGAGCACTTAAATATGCCATCCTATCTTTTGTAAATAAGGGCGCCAAATATTCAAAAATGTTACATATTTATCTCTTAAATTATAAGTAATTTTTTCGAGTGGAATAGAACTAGCCATTTCATTATTCCAACGATCCATACTTAAATACGAATCAGATTTCCAAGTAACTGCTATAGTCTTCTTAGCTACTGCCAATGCAATTTTTATAAATTCTTTCTGATATTTATTCAATTTAAGTTTCGGTTTTATCCCTTCAATATCACCTAATAGAAATAATACAGGGTTATGTGGAAGTTGAGTTCCAGTAATTTGTTCCAATAAGACTCTTAAATTTATCCAAAAGGGTTGAATTTTAAAACAAGACCAAGTAGAATGTAAAAAAGTACCAATTTCTTGATTACACCGAAAGCATTTATCAGATAGATTTGAATTTAATCTATTTATTTTTTGTGGTGTAATATATTATTGGTGTAAAAAATTATATTGTACTAATCTGTCGAACATTTATTGTATTTGTCATACTGTCAAGACAGAGTCTTGATCAATTTGTTTCATCAATATTAATATTCAAATCTATTTCCCATTTTTGCTTTGACTTATGAGTTCCTTGTTTAATTGTCTGTTCTTGAATCAAATTATACATACAAGAAATAAATTTTTTAATTTTCCCTTTTTGAATTAAAATTTCAATTTCAATAGGTTTTGGCAAAAACATTGTTTGACCCAGCTTACCTTTTAAGTAAGCCCTTAATTGAAAGTAACAAAAGAAAGTATTATTAGATATTTTATATTTATCCTTTAATTGTTCAAATGACATCAATATACCTCGTTCAAAACAATCTCCTATAAATTTAATCCCTTTTTGGTACCAATTATATAAAAATTGATTGTCCATTGTAAAAGGAATAAGTCTGTTTTGAAACAAAGGTCTCCTTGCTAATAGAGATTTCTGTGTTTCATTATCATCATTTATCTTATTCCATAAATCAATCAAATGTGTTAATATAGGAGATTCTTTCTTTTCCTGTATCCATTTAGATTCCCATTTATATACAAAATCTTCAGGTCTATTTTCTCCTATCTTATCTAGTTCTATTTTAATTCATGCTGGTTTTTGATCATCGAAGAAAGATGCAATAAATCTAAGTTGATTTGCTTTATAATAGTTTTTAAAATTTGGAAGTTGTAACCCTCCTAACCTAAATTTATATGTCAATTTTTCCAATGATATTCTTGACATTTTACCTTTCCAAAGAAATTTTCTCACACATTTATTTAACTCTTGAAAAAATTTCTGTGGCAATTGTATTGGTAATGTTTGAAACAAATACTGTAATCTAGGAAATATATTCATTTTTACAACATTGACTCTACCTACTAATGTTATTGGTAGTATCATCCATCTGTCAAAATCTTGAATTTTTTTCAACAGCGGTAAATAATTAAATTTATATAAATTCTTTACATCATTATCAAGTCTTATACCTAAATACTTTATACCATTTACCGGCCATCTAAATTGGGTTACTAATCGACATTGACTATAGTCTCCTTTAGTAAGAGGTAAAATTTCACTTTTATCCCAATTTATTTTGTAACCTGATACCTTCCCATATTCATCCAATCTAGAAGATAGTTTATGTAAAGAATGTTGTGGGTTTGTTAAATAGATCAAAACATCATCGGCAAAAAGATTAATTTTATATTCCTCCTGATTAACTCTAAAACCCATAATATCTGGATCAATTCTGATTAGTTCTGCTAATGGCTCTATCGCTAGTACAAATAAAGCAGGTGATAATGGACAACCTTGTCTAGTTGACCTTTTTAACTGGAATGGTGTTGAAATTTGAGAATTTGTCACTACTTTAGCTTTAGGGTTAGAATTTAAAGTTCTAATCCAATTTATAAAAGATGTTCCTAACCCATATTTTTCTAATACTTTAAATAAAAAATCCCATTCTAATCTATCAAATGCTTTTTCTGCATCCAAAGCTACTACTATACTCTTCTCATCCCTTTTTTGTGCCAAATGAATTATACTGAGTAGCCGGGTTACATTATCTGCCAATTGTCTATTTTTAATAAATCCTGTTTGATCCATATGTATTAATTTTGGTAAATACTTAGATAATCTATTCGATAAAATTTTTGCTATTATTTTATAATCTGTATTCAATAAAGAAATAGGCCTGTATGATGTTGGTTTCATAGGGTCTCTGTCTTTTTTTGGCAATACTATTACAATCGCTGTTGAAAAAGATTCTGGAAGTTTATGTATTTTTTCTGCTTGACGTATTAGTTCCATAAAAAGAGGAAATAATAAATCTTTAAATTTTTTTATAAAATTCAGGTGGAAAACCATCTTCTCCTGGAGATTTATTACTTTGGAGTGATCCTAAAGCTTCTTCAACTTCTTTTAATGTAAAAGACATATCTAATCCCTTCTGTTCTTCCAAATTCAATTCTGGAAGAGAAATTTGTGATAAAAACCTTTCTATCTCATTAACATCATTTTGGGATTCTGATTGATATAATTCAGAATAGAAATTTTTAAAAGTTTCATTTATTTCAAGAGGTTTATAAGATATTTTATTTGCCCTTGTTCTAATTGCATTTATTGTTTTGGAAGCTTGTTCTGTTTTCAACTGCCAGGCAAGAATTTTATGTGCTCTCTCACCTAACTGATAATACCTTTGTTTAGTTCTTATAATTGCTTTTTCCGTTCTATATGTCTGAAGCGTATTATATTGTAACTTCTTATTAACAAGTTGTCTTCGTTTTTCTTCTGACATATATCTTTGAGATTCTTTTTCCATTTTTGTAATCTCTTTTTCCAATTGATCTAGTTCTGCCATATATTCTTTCTTAATTTTAGACGTATAACTTATTATCTGGCCCCTAAGATATGCTTTCATCGCATCCCATAATATAAATTTATCATCCACTGAATGAAAATTTGTATCCAAAAAAAATTGAATCTGCTTTTTCATAAAATCACAGAAATCTTGACGTTTTAATAATGTTGAATTAAATCTCCATCTATAAGCCACTTCTTCCTTATCAGCCATTATTATTGTCATTAATAAAGGGGAATGATCTGATAATATTCTTGCTTTATATTCCATATTTTTCACTCTGTGTTGAATATGCATTGATAAAAGAAACAAATCTATCCTTGAGTAAAATGTCTATGGGAGTAGAACGAATCGTCTCTTTCTTTAGGATTGATTCTTCTCCATATATCAATCAAATTTAAATCCTTCATAAAATGATAAAGTTAAATTTACTACCTTCGCAGCCTTGGTTGATCTATCTAAGACTGGGTCTAAGCAAAAATTAAAGTCTCCTCCAATTAATATTTTTTCATGTGCATCTGCCAAATTCAGAAAAGCTTCTTGTATGAATTTTGCATCATTTTCGTTTGGTGCATAAATATTCATAAAAGTCCATAATTCAGAAAAAAGTTGACAATGTATAATCACATATCTCCCCGCAGAATCAGTTATTACATTTTGTATTCTAATTGGTAATGTTTTATTGATCAAAATTGCTACTCCCCTCGCTTTTGAATTAAATGAAGCCGCAACAACACTTCCCACCCAATCTCTCTTTAGTTTCTGATGTTCTGTTTCTGTTAGGTGCGTTTCCTGTAAAAAAGCTAAATCTATCTTCATTTTTTTAATATGTGTTAAGATTCTTTTTCTTTTCACTGGTCCATTAAGCCCATTAACATTAAAACTCAAAAAATTCAATAAATTAGTCATTATTCTTAACAAAGTTACTCCAATCTAAAACATTACTTATCTTCTCAACTCTCATAGTTCCTTGGAGAATCTCTTTAAACTTCACCATGTTGCTATGTGTTTCCCTCCCAACCTTCCAGGCAAAAAGAAAAGATAGAAAGAATACAAAAAAAGAAAAAACAAAATACCCCCCCCACTAATGTTGTGAATGAAAAGATACACAACACTACCCCCCTCCATTTTACGGGTCGTGGCAAAAGCCACGCTTGCACACATGATTAGCGTAGCAATTGGTCAGTGCTTCTTCCAGCTCCCCCGCAACAAAAAAAAATTATATATATATATAGGCAAAATTAATGTTACTATTCCCAACTAATATTCCTCCAGTTTTAACCTTTCTTACCCCCCTCGTATAATTAATGATATATTTATACATTCATCCAGCTTCAAAAATCCAACAAATCCATTCTTTAACCCAATCTTCATCTTCAATCTATCTCGCTCCCCTGGATCTGTTCTTGTATCTGGTGAATATTCAGAGAATCTCACACCAACTGCTCTGCTTTCTGGTAGTCATCAAAAAATCTTTTTTCTCCACCAGGCAAAAAAATCTTCAAGGTTGCAGGATAACGCAGTATAAATTGATAACCATGATCCCATAGGGTTTTTTTCACTGGATTAAATTTCTTCCTTCTCTTCAAAAGTTCATAACTTATATCAGGGTAGAAAAAAACTGTGTTCCCTTTAATTATCAATGGCCCTTTTCTATCCTTGGCAGCTCGAGCAGCTGCCTGTAGAATCCTTTCCTTGTCTTGAAATCTTAAGAATTTTATTAAAATCGATCGTGGATATTGGTCATCTTTTGGTTTTGGTCTTAGAGCTCTATATGCCCGCTCAATTTCAATTGGTCGAACCTCCTCTTCCATTTGCAAAACATTCGGGATCCATTTTTGAAAAAATTCTATTGGTTTTTCTCCCTCCGTACCTTCTTTAAGACCAACAATTTTAATATTATTACATCTACTGAAATTTTCCAACATGTCCACTTTCTCCAAGAGTCGATTTCTTTCCGAGTTCCAGACAAGCAAATCATTTTCTGTTTTTTCCACTCTATCATTCATATGCCCCATTGCTCTTTCCATCTTTTGAAGCTTCTTATCCATTTTGTCCTGTCTTTCCATAACTTTATTATAGCACATCTTCGTATCTCTAAGCTCTTCTCTTACTTTTCTTAGTTCAGCCGTTAATTGCAATATAGCCTCTCTTATGTCTCTATCATCTCCTTTACTTCCAATCGCTTCCAATTCTTCCTCCTCTTCTTCATCTGTGTTCTCTGCAGAATCCAATTCTGACTCTGAGTCAATTTCAATTGCAGTAGCTGTTGGTTCTTGTAGTTTGCGTTGTGTCGATTTGCGCATGCGCATTTCCGGTGCCTTCTTCGAATAACCCGTTACCACCGCCATTGCTCCCTGTTCTACCGAAGGAGATCCAACCTGAGTCCGAGGCTCCATCGTTGCAGTAGGCCCTTTTTTCTTCCCCTCTCGCGGCTGCTTCACAACAGCAGACTTTCTGTTGTTGCGGTTTAGGAGGCATATTGTAGAGTAGTCTTACAAAGTTTATAAATAGTTTTCAGAAAATATTTATTAACTTTGTTTTGTTTAAACGGTACTTTACTGATTTGTTGCGGGAGAGCTGGATTTACACGTCTCAATCCCACGTCATTACGTGACGCCCCCCCCAGAGCTGGAGTCTTGAAGGCAGTCTTAAGTTGAGTTCAATGCAGAGTGACAACTCCTGTGACGCTGTTGGTGCCAAACTGTATCGGTCTCTGCTGTTCCTTGGATTCATTAGCTGCGTGGGGAGGGGTAAATCTGCTTCATAGGCAACAGCTTTCTCTCCATATCGTATTGCCCTGGCTTATGTATCACATGGACACTTAGGATGCAATATTCATGGTCATCCAACGGAGGGCTTCAATGGATTCTGATTCTGACCTAAATTTTAGCATATAGAGTTTGAAGGCAGTCTTTGGTGCATTGTAGAAGCTTCATTCCCTTATTCCCATCGCTCAGTCCTTGGTAGTTGAAATCTCCATGGTTACTATTTTGTGCTTTTTACTCATTTCCTCCTATGTCGGTATATTTCTTCCCCAATTTAGCTTGTACTATTAGATCTGCAGTGAACAATGTCAGTTAGTTTGTTTGTGCTTTCATTTTTTATTTCTAGCCATATGGATGGATTCTGTTCTTGTCTTCACTAATAGCTGTGTGGTATTTTTCTACTGTCCTCATCCCATCCCTAACAAGTACTGCTATTCTTTCTCTCCTATTCCCAGCTCTATCTTCTCAATCCTGAGTGTTATGTAGCCACGTCTTAACACGGACACAGTGCTTTGCTATGTAAATAGTTTCATTCATTTTTAATGTTGAAATACATATAATATCCTTTCTTACTTTATTTTACCCAGTGTCTGTCCTTCTGTTTTGATTATATTTAAGCTGTTTATGTTTTATTAGCAGCTCCCTCCCTGTTCCTTGCAATGCTGAGCTTTGTGTGCCTTGGTGGTTGTTTCCTTGTTGCAGATGGGAATTGCTTTGCAGACTACTTGAATTTTGGTCATTCTGTCTCTCTCCAGCCTTGAATCGGGTTCAGTTGCTCGGCCGTGTTGGGCAGGATCCTGTTATGCGACAGGTTGATGGAAAGAATCCTGTAACAATCTTCTCATTGGCCACCAATGAAATGTGGCGATCTGGAGACAGTGATACACTTGCATCAGGTAATAACCAAAGGCCTGCCTGAGGTTTTCTCCTGGATACGGCTTGGGAATATAACTCATTACTCCAAGTCCAATGTCCACCTATAGGTGACAGTTTGTCATTGTTAAAAATTTGGGAATGTAAGCACAGTGCATACTATACATACTGCTTTAAAATTATCACTCTTGTTTTCTTCAGTTCCTGGTGAAATGGAATTTTGGCTTAAAACAATTCTTTTCTGTTTGCAAGTTCTAATGACCTCAGCCTTACCCTATTCTGTCTGTTTTCTAATGAATGTCCTCCAGCTCCACACTCTCTAAGTCTCACTTTATAAGTCCTGTACCCTTCCTCTTGTTTTAGAACGCAGAACATAGAACAGTGCAATACAGTACAGGAACAGGGCCTTCAGCCCATGATTTTGTGCCAAACTAATTAAACTAGAAATAGAAACACAATAAAACTGATCCCTTCTCCCATGCAAGTCCATGTCCCTCCATGTTCTGTATATTCATGTCACTATTGTGGCTGATCTTTTACCTGTCCACCACTTTCCAGCACTATCCACGTGTCCCTTGATTTTATTAATGCCCAGAAATTTATTGACCTTAATTTTGAAAGAACTTAATCTAACTTCTCCACAGCCCCTGCAGGGTAGAGAATTCTAGAGCTTCTCCATTGCCTGAGGGAAGAAATTTCTCCTGATCTCCTGCCTCATGCTACTAGATTCCTCTTGATGGAGTATTTTCAGTGTGCAATTGAGGTAAAACCTGGAGTTAACCTCAAGTTATCAAAGAGGAGGTGGCATGTTAAAGCAGCAGCCACCAAGACCTGAAGATTGCATTTATAACTTACAAAATCCCTTACATGAGCTCTTTCCATCAGACTTGTTGATTCCCTGTTCCATACATCTTTATTGCTATCATTTCCTCCTGAAACATGTACAAAGTCAAGTCCCCTCAATAGTCTCCTCATTCTCCTCTTAATTACACTTGATCCATTGGTTGTGAGATGCCGGGATCTTCCACCATGTCAGAATTTTGCTTTCTAGAACAGCCCCAGATCATTTCGGTGGGTCTAACTGGATAACCCTTTCACAACTGAATCATGATTGTTGGAAATGTAATCTAAGGCCCTTATCATGAACAGTCAATCATCTTGGCACTAACAATGGTTTGGTAAAGTTGTTGCTAAATTATTGCAGGAGACGTCAGCCAGAAGACAACTTGGCACCGAATTTCCATCTTTAGACCTGGTTTGAGAGATTTGGCTTATCAGTATGTGAAGAAAGGGTAGGTGCAGTTGCATGAGATTTTGCATCCAGTATAATTTGTATTGTTTCTCTCTTGAGCCAGACTCTCTCACTTATTCTGTTGGACAAAACATAGACACTTAAGAATCTCCATTCAGGGTGAAGAAATGGTACAGAGTCACCTTCAGCTTTGCAAAACTAATATGGATTATGGAACTTGGGGACTTTGCAAAGACGCACTCAAACCAATTCTGCAGCTCCTCCTTTTCCTGACTGACTCCACATCCTCCACACCTAGTAGCGACCCTCCCCTGCCACAATATTCCAGGAGTTAGTAATGCTGCCTCACAGCCACAATCCTGAGCTGTGGTGCTGTCTGTGGAGTTTACACATTCTCCCTGTGACCATGTGGGTTCATCTTGGGTGTCCCACTTCCTGTCCAGGTCCCAAAGATGTGTTGGTACATTAATTGGCTGCTGTAGATTGTCTCTGGTGCATAGACAATGGCAAAAGGAATCAAAGAGGTGAAATTCTCCTTCAGAGCTTAAGTGAACCTGACTGACTGAATGGCCTTTTTGTTGCCTTAAGATAAGGTTCCAGGAGGGTGCATTGTTTCTCTGGTGCCAGGATTTACCAAAAGTATTGTGTGCAGTTCTGGTCACATGTTATAGGAAGGATGAGATTAAGTTAGAAGACATTCACAAAGATGTTGCCAGGACTGGGAGGTCTTGAGTTACAAGGAGAGATTGGATAGGGGAGCTGAGAGTGACTTTGTAGGAGTTTATAAAGTCATAAGCCGAATAGTCACAGTTTTTTTTAAAATCCCAGTTTGAGGGAGTCTAAAACTTGAGGGCATAGATTTAAGGTGAGAGGAGAAAGATTTAAAGGGGTCTGAGGGGCAGGTTTCTCACTCGAGAGTGGTGGGCATATGGAATGCTGCCAGAGGAAGTGGGTAAATTACAACATTTAGGCAGTGGATGTTGTCCATTTGGACTTTAGTAAAGTATTCAGCAAGGTGCAACTTGGTAGGTAGGCTGGTCTGGAAGGTAAGGTATCCTAAAATATCGGGTCAGCTAGTGAGTGGATTCAAAATTGGCTCTGAGGTAGGAAGCAGAGGGTGGTGGTTGAAGGTTACTTCTCAGAATGGAGGCTGGTGATTAGTGGTATCACAGGGGTCAACGTTGGGATCTTCATCAAAGTTGCTGGTGAACGCAGCAGGCCAGGCAGCATCTCCAGGAAGAGGTACAGTTGATGTCTCGGCCCAAAACGTCGACTGTACCTCTTCCTAGAGATGCTGCCTGGCCTGCTGCGTTCACCAGCAGCTTTGATGTGTGTTGCTTGAATTTCCAGCATCTGCAGAATTCCTTGTGTTTGGGATCTTCATTATTTGTTACTTATATAAATGATTTGGATAGAAATGCACAAAGCTGGGTCAGTGAGTTGCAGGTGACATAAAATTAGGAGGTGTTGTTCGTGAGGAAAGTTATCATAGTTACAGGGGTTCTTGATCAATGAGAAAAGTAGGCCAAGGAGTGGTAAAAGGATTTTAATGCAGGTAAGTATGAAAAAGCATTGGACTTGGGCTGTAAAT
This sequence comes from Mobula hypostoma, assembly GCF_963921235.1. Taxonomy (NCBI): domain Eukaryota; kingdom Metazoa; phylum Chordata; class Chondrichthyes; order Myliobatiformes; family Myliobatidae; genus Mobula; species Mobula hypostoma. The sequence goes on along the minus strand of NC_086128.1, from coordinate 11,502,289 downwards.
GGTAGGGCACTGGGGAGTGTAATAGAACAGAGGGACCTGGAAGTACAAGTGCATAATTCGTTGAAAATGCCATCACAGCTAGAGAGGATGGAGAAAAAGGTTTAGCAAATTGGCCTTCATCAGTGAGGGCATTGAACAGTTGTATAAATCATTGGTGAGGCTGCACTTGGAGTACTGTGTACAGTGTGATCATCCTGTTGTAGGAAAGATGTGGTTAAACTGGAAAGAGTGCAGGAAAAATCTAGAAAAATGTTGCCAGCACTAAAGAGCCTGAGCCATAGGGTCAGCCAGGCCAGGGCTTTATTCTTTGGAATAAAGGAAAAGGAGGGTTGACATTATAGAATTATTTAAAATTATGAGAGGCATTGATGAGTGGATGGTAACAGTCTTTTCTCTAGAGTGGGTATGTCCAAAAATAGGGAGCATAGGATTAGGATGAGAGGAGAAAGATTTAAAAGGGACTGGAGGGGAACTGTTTCACTCAGAGGGTGATGTGTATATGGAATGAGCTACCAGAGGAAATGGTTGAGGCAGGTACAATAGTATAATTTAAGAAACACTTGGATAGGTAAACGGAGGGTCAGGGCTCAGAGGGATATGGGCTGAACACGGGAAACTGGGACTGGCAGGGTGGGCACTGCGGTTGGCATGGGCTAGTTGGACCGAAAGACCTGTCTCTGTGCTATAGTTCAATGCTATCTATATTGCACCATGGCGTATCCCTGCTGCCCTTCAATAACCTGTCACGTTGAAGGCAGTGGTGAATTTTATCATCCTTTGCTTTCCACGGCAGTCTGGGCTACATCGCATCAGACCCTGATGATTTCTTCACCTCCAAGTCCATTAACAATCCTAGCAGAGCTGCTGTTGCTTGATGGAGCTGGGTTTGCTGCTGACCTCGGTCTGTCTGTCTCTCTGTCAGTGCCTCCCAGATCCCACAAGTCCATGGGCTGATGGCTATAAGTTGCTCCCTGTGTGTAGATTTGAATCTGGGAGAGGTGAGGAGAATATGGGGAGCATGAAATAGAATTGCAATATTATAAATGGATGCCTCTTGGTCCGTGCAGACTCAGGAGGGGCCAAAGGGGTAATTTCTATTCTGTGACTTGATGGATGAAAAGTCAGTACCCTGAAATATTAACTGTGTGTTTCTCTCTCCACAGACCCATGAAGTATCTTCAGTATTTTCTGGTTTTATTTCATATTTCCCCTATCTGCAGTAATTTGCAATTTAGGAATATCATATTACTTTTATTTAGATTTATTTTTCTCTCTTTTACTGGACAGAGCAAGGATTTACGTGGAAGGGAAGCTAGACTACGGTGAATATACTGACAAAAGCAACGTTCGGCGACAGGCAACAACAGTTGTGGCAGGTGGGTCCCTCCTGCTTTACTGTGTATTTGGGCCTGATGTGGGGTCACTCTTTCTTAACAAGCACAGATACAATGGGCCGAATGACTTGCAATGTTTTATCAGATAATTCTGATTACCTCACCTTTGAACAGTTAGAATGGAGAACTGAAGGAGAGAACATAGAAGGGAACATCAATAAAGTTTTTTTATAAACATATAAATAGTAACAAGGTGGTTGAAGAAAGTGCTTCTAATTAGGGACTATGAAAGAAAATGTCTTGGGGGTAGCCAGAGTAAACCATAACTTGGGCTACAAAGGAGGTCTGCCTTTTTCTGTTAATGTCATCTTTCACATATTTATTCGGTTCCCTTTAAAATGATTACAGAACCTACTTTCACAACCTTGCTGCCAGTGAAGTTAGTCATGGCAAATTAGATCTACATTCACCTAATAGGTTGTTAAATCTCCCTACTGTCTCTCCTGATGCTTTCAAAATAAGTTATCTGTGCTAAATTTCATCTTTATTCCTCCTAAAGCAGAGTTTCATATCAATTGTAATCTTTGGAAATAACAAACAAGCCCAGCTGGCCTCATGACTGAAACATTGCATCCCAGGCAACTTCCTGGTGCATCCGCTTTGCACTCTCTCCAGTCCAGTCACCTCCTTCCTATCGTGTGGGAATAGAATGACACACAGTGCTCCAGCTGTGCTCGAACCATTATCTTACAGAGTTGTACCTCAACTCTTGCACCTTGTCCACTATGCCGCAGCTAACTGAGGCAGTGCCCTGTACGCCGCCTTTGCCAGTACTTGTGATGTGACTTTCCAAGATCCTTTGACTTGCACAAAGCTTTGTCAAGCTGTTCATCACTACTCCTTCCCAGCATTTATTTGGCCCATATTCCTCGGAAACCTTTTCTATCCGCGTTTCTATCCAACTGCCTTTTAAAAGTTGTCATTGTACCTACCTCAACCACTTCTGGCAACTTGTTCCATGTGCACATCACCCTCGGCGTGAAGAAGTTGCCCCCAGGTCCCTTTTAAATCTTTCCCCTCCAATCCTATGCCCTCTAGCTCTAGGTTCCATTTCCTTGGCTGCGGCTTCACCCTGGCAACATTCTTGTAAATCTTCTTTGCACCCTTTCCAATTTAATGACATCCTTCTTGTAACAGAGTAACATAAACCTGTACACAATATTCCAGGTGCAATTATATCTTGTATAATTGTATAATGTCCCAACTCCATATACTCAATGCCCTGACTGGTGCCTTCTTCACCACCCTGACTACCTGCAACATGCTTTCAGCGAATTACGCACTTAGATTCCTCGAGTCATAGAGCACTACAGCACAGAAACAGGCCCTTTGGCTCATCTAGTCCATGTCAACCTATTTTTCTGCTTCGTCTCATCTACTCACACCTGGACTATAACCCTCCATACCTCTCTCATCCATACACCTATCCAAACTTCTCTTAAGTGTTACTTTTGAACCCGTATATGATACTTCCACTGGCAGCCCTTTTCACACTCGCACCAACCTATGACTGAAGAATTCCCTCTCAGGTTCCCCTTAAATATTTCACCTTTCATCCTAAACATGACCTTTAGTTCTAGTCTCACCCAGCCTCAGGTATTTACTCTCTCTATACCCCTCATAATTTAGTATACCTCTAATATCTCCTCTCTTTCTCCTATGCTTCAAGGAATAAAATCCGAACCTATTCAGCCTTTCTCTATAACTCAGGGCCTCAGGGCCTCAGGTCCTGGCAATGTCCCTGTAAATTTTCTCTGCACTCTTTCAATCTCATTGATAGCTTTCCTGTAGGTAGGTAACCAGAAGTGCACACAATATTCTCCTCCATAGATGCTGCTTGACTTAGACCATTAGGAGCAGAATTAGGCCATTTGGCCCATTGAGTCTGCTCCACCATTTCCTCTCAGCCCCAATCTCCTGACTTCTCCCTGTATCCCTTCATGTCCTGACCAATCAAGAATCTATCAACCCCTGCCTTAAATATACATAAAGACTTGGCCTCCACAGCTGCCCATGTCAAAGAATTCCACAGATTCACTACTCTCTGGCTACAGAAATTCCTCCTCATCTCTGCTCTAAAAGGGCACGCTTCTATTCTGAGGCTGTGCCCTCTGGTCTTAGATTCTCCCACCATAGGAAACATCCTCTCCTTTCACCATTCGATAAGTTTCAATGAAGTCAGCCCTCATTCTTCTGAATTCCAGCGAATACAGGTCCAGAGCCATCAAATGTTCTTCATATGACAAGATATTCAGTCCTGGAATCATTTTCGTGAACCTCCTTTGAATCCTCTCCAGTTTCAGCACATCCTTTCTAAGATAAGGGGCCCAGAACTGCTCACAATACTCCAAATGAAGCCTCACCAGTGCTTTATAAAATTTCAACATTACTTACTTGCTTTTATATTCTAGTCCTCTTGAAATGAATGCTAACATTGCATTTGCCTTCCTCACCACAGACTCGACCTGCAAATTAACCTTTAGGGAATCCTACACATGGACTCTCAAGTCCCTTTGCACCTCAGATTTTTGAACTTTTTCTCCATTTAGAAAATAGTCTACGCTTTTAATTCTACCAAAGTGCATGACCATACACTTCCTGACACTGTATTCCATCTGCTATTTCTTTGCTCATTCTCCTAATCTGTCTGGCTCCTTCTGTAGCCTCTCTGCTTCTTCAACACTCCCTGCCCCTCCCCCATTTTTCAGATCATCCAGTAACTTGGCCACAAAGACATTGATTCTGTCATCCAAATCATTGACATATAACACGGACCTTTGTGGAACTACCTGCTTCTCCACTTATCTTCATATCGTCTGCAAACTTTGCAACAAAGCCATCAATTCCATCATCCAAATCATTGACATATAATGTAAAAAGAATTGGTCCCAACACAGACCCCTGTGGAACACCACTAGTCACCGGCAGCTAACCAGAAAAGGCTCCTTTTATTCCCACTCTTTGCCTGCTGTCAATCGGACACTGCTCTGTCTTTCTATTAACTTGTTTATCGGCCTCATGTGGCAGCTTGTCAAATGCCTTCCGAAAATCCAAGTGCACAACATCAACTGATTTTCCTTTGTCTATTCCACTTGTTATTTCTTCAAAGAATTCCAACAGATTTGTCGGGCAAGATTTTCCCTGTAGGAAACCATGCTGTCTATGGCCTATTTTATCATGCACCTCCAAGTATCCCAAAACCACGTCCTTAACAATGGACTCCAACATCTTTCCCAACCACTGAAGTCAGGCTAACTGGTCTATAGTTTCCTTTCTTCTGCCTCCCTCCCTTCTTGAAGAGTGGAGTGACATCTGCAATTTTCCAGTCCTCCGGAACCATGCCAGAATCTGTTGATTCTTGAAGTATCATTAATATATTAATACCTCCACAATCCTTCAGCTACCTCTTTCAGAACCCTGGGGTATAGTCCATCTGGTCCAGATAACTTGTCTACCTTCAAACTTTTTAGTTTCCCAAGCACCTTCTCCCTAGTAATGGCAACTGCACTTTCTTCTGTCCCCTGACAATCTTGAACTTCCGACATATTGCTAATGTCTCCCACAGTGAAGAATGATGCAAAATACTTATTCATTTTGTCCACTATTTCCTTGTCCCCCATTACTACCTCTCCAGCATCGTTTCTCAGGGGTCCGATATCAACTCTCACCTCTTTGTGTACAGTACCTGAAGAAGCTCTTGATATCCTCTTTAATATTATTTGCTTGCTTATCTTCATCATCTATCTTTTCCCTCTATGACTTTTTTTAGTTGCCTTCTGCTGGTTTTTAAAAGCTTCCCAGTCCTCTAACTTCCCACTAACTTTTGCTCTGTTATATGCCCTCTCTTTTGCTTTTATGTTGGCTTTGACTTTTCTTGTCAGTCACTGTTACATCATCCTGCTTTTAGAATTCTCCTTCTTCTTTGGGATCTATCTATCCTGCACCTTCCAAATTGCTCCCAGAAAATCCCGTCATTGCTGCTTTTCCATCATCCCTGCTAGTGTTCCCTTCCAATCAACTTTGACCAACTCCTCTCTCATGCCTCTGTAATTCCCTTTACTACACTGTAATACTGATATGTCTGACTTATCCTCTCTGTCTCTCTCTCATGGCAGGGTGAGTTCTATCATATTATGATCACTGATTCCTAAGGGTCCTTTACCTTAAGCTCTCTAATCAATTCTGGTTCATTGCACAACACCCAATTTGGAATAGCTGAGCCCCTACTGGGCTCAACCACAAGCTGCTCTAAAAAGCCGTCTTGTAGGTACTCTACAAATTACTCCTTTTGGGATCCTGCACCAACCTAATTATCCCAGTCTACCTCCATATTGAAATCCCCCGTGACTATCTTAATATTGCCCTTTTGATGTGTATTTTCTATCTCCTGTTGTAATTTGTAGCCCATGTCTTTGCTACTGTTCAGAGGTCTATATATAACTCCCATCAGGGTCCTTTTACCCCTGTATTTCTTAGCTCTGTCCACGATGATTTTATCACTACTGTAGTCCACTTCACACACAAAATACTGGTGGAATGCAGCAGGCCAGACAGCATCCATAGGAAGAAGCACAGTTGATGATCTCGGCCCAAAACGTCGACTGTGCTTCTTCCTAGAGATGCTGCCTGGCCTGCTATGTTCACCAGCATTTTGTGTGCGTTACTTGAATTTCCAGCATCTGCAGATTTCCTCGTGTTTGTGTAGTCCTCTTCAGCTCTTTTCCCTGCTGAGGCACAGCACCAGACTCGGTGCCGGAGACTCGGTCACTGCGGCTTCCCCCCGCAATAATATTCAAAATGGTGTACTTGTAATTGAGGGGAATGACCACAGGGGTACTCTATACTGGCTGCCCATTTCCCTTTCTTCTGACAGTCACCCAGTTACCTGCCTCCTGCAACCTAGAGGTGACCACCTCCCTGTAATCCCAATCTATCACTTCCTCAGTCTCCCATATGAGCCGAAGGTCATTGAGCTGTAGGTCCAGTTCCTTAACACATTTTCTGAGGGGCTGCAGCTCAGTGCAGATGTGGTTATCCGGGAGGCTGGATTCCCAGAATTCCCACATCTCACACAAAGAACACAACACAGCCCCTGGAGCCATTTTCACTGCACTAACTGTCCCCTAACAGACAAGGAATGAAGAATAAGAAAAGAAGAAAACTTACCAGATACTTGCCTCACCCAAGCCTGATGAGCAAAGGCAAAGCCTCCCTACTCTAACACTAGCCCACTTGCACAACGACCCCTCCGCTTGTCCCTGCCTTATTTTTATTCGCCCTTGCTAATGAATACCGTTCACTGATTGGGCGCAATTCAAACTCTGAAAACTGCCGCAGAGTGCTGCTTTTTTAATCTTTAGTCGTGGACTTGTGAATTTGCCCCTTCTTCTCGCACTTCAGTTCACTGATTGGGCACTGTTCAAACTCCAAAAACTGCTGCGAAGCACTGCTTTTTAATCTTCAATGGCAGACCTATGTGAAGTCGCCTCTTCTTGAACTCCCATTTACTGAGCGCAAATTAAACTCCGAAAACTGCCGCAAAGCGCTGCTTTTTTCCTCTTCGATTGAGGACCTGTGTAAAGTTGACTTTTCTTGTGCTCCCGTATTGCTCAAGATTTCTAGCATCTGCAGTAACTCCTGTGTTTCTACCTCACCTTTATCTGGATTGAAACCCACTTGCCAAAACTTAGCCCACATATGTAGCTGATCAAGATCCCTCCTGTAATTTTTTATAACTTTTACACCATGTACGACTCCACCTATTTGAAGTATCATCCACAAACTTACTAACCTTGCCTTGTATATTCACATCCAAATCAGTGATGTGATATATACACACACACACGCACACACACACACACACAATATATACACATACACACACACACGAGGGGTGATTGATAAGTTCATGGCCTAAGGTAGAAGGAGTCAATTTTAGAAAACCTAGCACATTTATTTTTCAACATAGTCCCCTCCTACATTTACACACTTAGTCCAGCGGTTGTGGAGCATATGGATCCCTTCTTTGTAGAAGTCGGCGTCTTGGACCTTCAAACTTTCTGCATTTTCACTCAAAGAGTTGAACTGCACATGCACGTAACGAGAGTTGTATAACTCATCTCATTCTACCTCAGGCCACGAACTTATCAATCACCCCTGCTGTGGACCACCTGGAGGTCCAAGATCCGTATGCTCCTCGACCGCCGGACTAAGTGTGTAAATGTAGGAGGGGACTATGTTGAAAAATAAATGTGCTAGGTTTTCTAAAATTGACTCCTCCTACCTTAAGCCACGAACTTATCAATCACCCATCGTGTATATAGATATAGCCAAGGTGCCTAAGACATTTGCACAGTACTGTAGTGATTTATGTATTGCACTGTACTGCTGCTGCAAGAAAAACAAATTTCCTGACGTGTGAGTGATGATAAACCTGATTCTGATATGGGTCTCTATTGTGGACTGAGAGTGGGAAGGGGACAGGGAGAGGGGAATCATGGTTGGGAAAAGGGGAAGGGAGAGGGGAGGGAGTGGAAAGCACCAGAGAGACATTCTGTAATGATCAATAAACTAATTGTTTGAAATTAAATTACCTTGTCTGGTGTCTCAGGGTTGAGTGTCTGCACCCGTGCCATCCCCTACCCTGGCACTCCCTGTCCCATACCCCTTCCACGGCGCTCCACCTCGCCATTCCCAACACCCTGTGTTCCTGCCAGATTTACAAACTCACTCTCCGCTCCACGTTGTTAAATTTACAGTACTGTGCAAAAGTCTTAGGAACCCTAGCCATATATATGTGCCTAAGACTTTTGCACAGGACTTTAAATAGTCAAGAATGGATAATTGAAGGTGGCAAGTGTAGAGATCCGCAAACAAACAATAAATATTGTGTAACTTTTCATCAATTTAATCTGTTCATCATTTTTTTTCCTTTTACAGATAACTTAATATTTCTAAGTGACTCTGTCAAAGAGGTCTAGCTACAAGCAGCTCTCTGGGGTGGCTGCTGAACAGGAGCTGTTTTTCATTATTTTCTGTTTCTGTTTCTGTTTGTCCGCTCAGCTGTGCTGCCGTTACTTTCACCACATCATGAAGATCTTGAGAATTTAATTGTCGTTCAGTGCACAAGATTAAAAATAAATCAATGGTTGATCATATTAGCTCTGGCCTTTGTGAAACAGCAGCTGTGGATCACTTTCCCAAATGAAAAGAAAGATTTCTGGTGTTAAACATGGATCAGTGTAAAGTGCTCTGGATTCGGGCATTGCTCAATGTCCAGTCCTCCTGTGGTTCAGTTAACAAATTACCACCCAATGATTGAGCATTCACTCTGAGCTCAGGAACAGGTGCACATAGTTCGAGCTGATGTGTGCCTTCAGAAATGGTGGGAAACTGATCCATCTACACAACTACACTCCAGAAACGGGGTCACCTGGACCTTTCCTGTCACCCTGCAGTGCACAGATGTTTGGGCGTTGCTATGACTGTGAATGAGCCACACAAGAGACTGGAGCTGCAGGTGTAAGAGGTCTTTATTCAGCAGGACGAGCATTCTGGAGAATTAGTCTCTTGGAGAAACTTTCTGAACTCAATGTCGGGTTTTTATACTCTTAAGAACAGAGATAACAGATGCTGATTGAATGCAAATTCCAACATTATAAAAGCATACCTTACTATTTTGAGTGCAGACAAATGGTCCCATTGAATCACAGATGTTTGAGGGCTGGACTGATGATTACCAGAGCCCCACTGTCTTTTGCCTGGCTGACGGTTATGAGAGTGTCTCATGGTGCTAGTTCACAAACCATTGAGCTGCCTCCGGCTTGTGAGCCAGTTGTGAGGTCTCCTCGAGCATCGCAGCTTCTTCATGCAGTTGTGCTTTTAATTTCACTCTGAACTCATAACTGAAATATGAGTTCACGTTTTGAAATAGTTCATGAATACTGGCTCTCATTTACCTTAATAAATGGTATCCCCATAATTCCTGAAGAATGTCCCATGTCAAAGATCCCTACCAGAATCAGAATCAGGTTTACTATCATCAGCACCATACACTCTTTTGGCCTCCTGGACAGAAAACTTTCCCAGTGAGGTGAAAATCTAAGGTTATAATGAAATAAGGCACGAAAAGGCCCACAGCTGAGGAAGCCCTGCCCAAGCCATGCAGCTGCTGCAGAAGCATCACTCTATGCGGACCTGCATGTACACAGCCTATTATCCTTCACTGGCTGTCTGCAATAATGTGGGGAAATAATTCAAAACTAACGCTGATCGCGGTAACGTTTCGCTCCAAGTTATTCTCTCAAAAAGATCCTGTTGTGGCTGTGCTTCATTACATGGCATGTCACTATCAGATCCGTGCTGTTGACACAGCCTGGGTTGAAGATGGTGACTGTCATTCATGACATTTTGTTACCTGTACCTCTGCTGACATTGCATCGTTACCTCTCATCTTTGCCCATTTGATCTCAGTACAACACAGACTATCAGACATGGCTATGTCAGCAAAGGGCCAACGGGAGAACTGAAACTGGTCTCTGAGGGTCAAAGGTCATGGTTCGTGTTGTAAGCAGTGGCAGAGGGATGTCTGGATCAGATGACCACATCTTTGTGGCGGTCCCTTTGATCTACCTACAAGGGATTTTTGGCTGGTTTCTTTTTGAATGGTGCAAAGATCTCATCATCATGGCACTCCATGGAATGTCTTGACATGAGCCACTCAACCAGTGAAAAGGCCCATCGCATTTGGTGTCCATTCCCAACCAGGCTGAAGTACCTACCTTCCTGCATTCGGTGGTGCGGGCACTGCAGTTTCACTGGAATATATCTGGTTTCTCTTGGATATCCCTTCAATTTTCTCCACTTAGTTACTTAGAAACATAGAATCTACAGCACATTACAGGCCCTTCAGCCCACAATGTTGTACTGACCATGTAACCTACTCTAGAAACTGCATAGAATTTCCCTACCATATAGCCCTCTATTTTCCTAAGCTCTATGTACCACGTTATGGAGTACTTGGTCCTCCATAACCTGGATCCCTTCCCATGTCTGTTTACCCAATACTTTTCTACTATGATCTGTCCCACCAAACACCTAACTCAACAGACAGAGAGTAAGGGTACGACCTTATGGACTTTCATATGGATAAGGACAGCAGAGCAATGAGAAAGTGACACAGCAGAATGTCACCTTGAATGAACAAAGCTGAATCCCAGCAAATCACCTTAACATGTAAATTGATTAAAGCACAGCAGGAGGATTTGGCAAGCTTGAGGGATCAGGATTCAGACCCCATCAAAGTAAGAGAGATGATGGCTAAGAGTCGGGACCCCGAATTCTGGAATGGCAATATTTGCTCTGATGCTGACACTTGGTGTGGTGATGGTCCACCAGTGAAATGAGCAGAGTTTCACACATGAGAATCTGATAGTACAGGTCTGACTGGTGTCGGTCCATAGTCATAAAACAATTGCCCTGGATAGTGAGTAAATGGTACAAGAGGAAAGAGTGACCATAGTGTGGAAAGCTGAGGAGAAAGGGGTTATGCAGGATAAATATATGCATTACTGGGGAATACCTCGTTGCATGGTTCAAAATGAATTCAAATGTAGAACAGAGGCCCGAGGAGTACAAGTACATGGTTCTCTGAAAGTGGCATCACAGGTAGAGAGTGACCAAAACTGAATACAATATTCCAAATACTATCTCTCCAACAACTTGTGCAGCTGTAACATAACATCCCATCTTCTACAACCAATGATGAAGGCCAATGTGCCAAAAGCCATCTTCACCACTCTGTCCACCTGTGATACCACCTTCAGAGAACCATGTATAAGTTGTTGGAGAGGTAGTATTTAGAAATTTGTGTTCATTATTGAGCTAAAATGAGTGCAGAGGAGGATTACGAGGATGTCGCCAGCACTCAAAGGCCTGAATTATAGGTAGAGGTTCAGCAAGTTGGGACTACTTTCACTGGACTATTGCAGAATATGAGGAGTGATCTTATAGAGGTGTATAAAATCTTGAGGGGCATCGGTGGGGGTGAATGTGCACTATCTTTTACCCAGGTTGGGCAATCAAGAACTAGAGGTATTGGTTTAGAGTGACAGGGGAGAGATTGAATAAGAACATGAGGGGTAACCTTTTCACCCAGTGGTTAGTATATGGAACAAGCTGTCAGAAGAAGCTGTTGAGGCAGGTACATTAACAAGATTTAAAAGACAGTTGGACAGGTACATGGATAGGAAAGGTTTAGGAGGGATATGGGTCAAGCTTGGGCAAATGGGATTAGCTTAGATGGGCATCTTGGTCAGCATGGACCAGTTGGGCTGAAGGGCCTATTTCCAAGCTGTATGATTCCATGACTTTCTTTACATGCATTACCAGAATTTGACTTCTCAAAAGAACTTGACTACTCTTGTCTGGATTGAATTCCATCTGCTACCATTCCACACAAATTTCCATAGCTTGGAAGAAATTTTGGTAGATCTGTAGATTTGGATCTACCAAAGTGCACAACCATACACTTCCTGACACTACTCTATTTGCCACTTCTTTGCCCACTCTCCTAATCTGTCCAAGTCCTTTTGCAGCCTCCCTGCTTCATCAACACTATCTAACCCTCTGCATATCTTCGTATTGCCTGCAAACTCGGCCAAAAAGCCATCAATTCCATCATCCAAATCATTGACATATAACGTTAAAAAAAAAGCAGTCTCAACACAGACCCCTGCGGAACACCACTAGTCACTGGCAGCCAATCAGAATAGGCCTCCTTTATTTTCACTCTTAGGCTCCTGCCAGTCAGCCAATGCTCTATCCATGCTAGTATCTTTCCTGTAATACCATGGGCTCTTAACTTCCTAAGCAGCTTGATGAGCGGCACCTTGTCAGAGTCCTGAAAATCCAAGTACACAACACCCACCAATTCTCCTTTGTCTATCCTACTTGTTATTTCCTCAAAGAATTCGAACAGATTTGTCAGGCAAGATTTTCCTTTGAGAAAACCATGCTGACTTCAGCCTATTTTATCATGTGCCTCCAAGAACCCCAAAGCCTCATCCTTAACAATCAACTCCAACATCTTCCCAAATACTGAGGTCAGGCTAACTGGCCTATAATTTCCTTTCTTCCACCTCCCTCCCTTCTTGAAGAGTGGAGTGACATCTGCAATTTTCCAATCCTCCGGAACCATGCCAGAATCTGTTGATTCTTGAAATATTATTAATATATTAATGCCTCTACAATCTCTTCAGCTACCTCTTTCAGAACTCCGGGGTGTAGTCCATCTGGTCCAGGTGACTTATCTATGGGAACTATACTTCCTTCAATCGCAGGACTCTGCAGAGAGTGGTGTGGACAGCTCAGCACATCTGTAGATGTGAACTCCCCACTATTCAGGACATTTACAGAGGCAGGTGTGTAAAAACGGCCCAAAGGATCATTGGGGACCCAAGTCAACCCAACCACAAACTGTTCCAGCTGCTACCAACTGGGAAATGGTACTGCAGCATAAAAGCTAGGACCAACAGGCTCCGGGACAGCTTCTTCCACCGGGCTATCAGACTGCTTAATTCATGCTGACGCAACTGTATTTCTATCTTATATTGACCATCCTGTTGTAGATAATATTTATTATAAATTACTATAATTGCACATTTAGATGGAGATGTAACAAAGATTTTTACTCATGTATGTGAAGGATGTAAGTAATAAATACAATTCAATTCAAAAAACTTCACTCACTTATGCCTGCTATCACTCTTGAACATCTGACATCCTGCTAATGTCTTCCACAGTGAAGACTGATGCAAAATAATGATTCAGTTCATTGCCATTTCCTTGTCGTCCCCCCATTACTATCTCTCCAGTGCCATTTTCCAGGGGTCCAATATCTATTCTCTCCTCTCTTTAAACTCTTTATACTGAATATCTGAAAAAAAACTCTTGGTATTCTCCTTGATATTATTGGCTAGCCCACTTTCATATTTAATATTTTCCCTCATTAAGGCTTTTTCAGTTGCCTTCTGTTGCCCTTTTTAAATAATGGTGCAATATCAGCTCTTCTGGAATTTTACCTGTGGTGAAAAATGAAACAAATTTAGCTGCAAGAGCCTCTACAATTTTTATTTTCACTAGCTTCCCATAATGCCCATGGATGCATTTGGTCAGGCCCTGGGGATTAATCCACTTTTATGCACTTTAAAGCTGTCGATACCTCCTCCCTGCTAATTTGCAGATGGACTGAGATGTTACCACTCACTTTCAGGTTTTCTTTGGCATCATTTTATTGGTGAAAACTGAAGAGAAGCATCTTTAAAAATATTGCCCACTACTTGTGATTTCTCTACACATCTCTTTAATTCTGCTCCCTGATGGTCCACATATCTCCTTTAAAATTTCCTCCTCTCACCCTAAAGTTATTAGTGATTGATGCTCAACTGAATGGCACCGGCCTGGTTCATGTGTTCGATGGCCCTGCACAGATTTGCCATGACCACCAGGGGTCACGGTGTGAGTAGCCCTTTCAGTTCCTGGGCATGACTGTGCTTCAGTGTAAATCCACACTCCAAGCAGCAGCGACATTCTGTGTTGTTAAGCCTCTGTGAATGGAGTTTCAAGGACAGGTTTATCCTGGAGGTTTATTGTTGCACTGGGCTTCTGTGAGTGTGGTATGTTGTTGGTAATGAAGACAGCCTTCATGTGGAAATTCTGCCCAGTTAGCTATTTGCATTATCTACCTACTTTATGCAACTTCTTCACCTTTTCCTGCTGTGCCATTGGAAAGTTGCCCAACTGGCATATGTGATTCCAGCCACCCAGAGGTCTTTACTTTCTAAGTTGATTCGGCTTGTCACCGAACACTCTAATGAACTTCTATAGATGTACTATTGAATATGTCCTGACCAGTTGCACCATGATCTGGTACGGCATTTCTAATGCACAGGAATGTAAGAAGTTGCAGAGACTAGTGGACTCTGCCAAATACATCTCGGGCATATCCATCTCCACCATAGGTAATGTCTACAGGAGGTGCTGCCTCAAGAAGGAGACATCAAGAATCCCCACCATCCAGGCCATGCCATCTTCTCAGGACTAGCATTGGGCAAGAGATACATAAGCCTGAAGTCCCACACCACCAGCTTCAAGAAAAGCTACTTCCTTTCAGCCATTCGTTTCTTGAACTAATTGGCAAAACCTTAATCACTACAGTCTGGCAACACTACAAGCAATTTAACCACTTTGCATTAAAATGGACTTTGTTTCTTTTATTCTAATTGTGCTCTTTCTTGTAAAAATTGTGATGCTGCAAGTAAGTTTTTCATTGCACACGTGTACTTGTGTTTCTATACATATAAACTTGGCTTTGATTATCCATATCACAATGGTATTGTGATAAAAGATTCCAGGTCTAATGGTTGATGTTCACAAATACACTGCAAGGATTTCTCGACTGGCAGACCTCAGCCAGATAAAATTGGTGTTATCATCTCATCCGTGCTGAACCTCAAAACAGTGCTGCCCAGGACTGTGTGCTTGGTGCCCCTGTACACATATGATTGTGTGGCTAGATACAGCATCCAATAAGTTTGCTGATGACGTTGTTGTTATGGCAGGATCAACAACAATGATGAGATGGAGTTCAGGAACGAGGTCATGAATCTTGTGTTCTGATGTTAGAGCAACTACTTGGGCCTTAATATCAGCAAGATGAAAGAGCTGATTGTTGAACTAGGAAAGCGCAGTGGTGAACACAACCTTGTCCCTACTGATGGCACTACTGTAGAGATATTGACATCTTCACGTTCCTGGGCATCCATCTCACCAGTAGTTCAACCTGGTCTCTTCACACTGCCGCAGTGGTCAAGAAAGCATATCAGTATATTTACTTTCGTAGGCATCTGAGAAGATTAAGCATGTCTACTAGATCCTTTCGAACTTCTACAGATGTGCTATAGAAAGCTTCCTGATGGGTTGCATCTCAGCCCGGTATGTTCTGGACCAATGGAACCTGCAGAGAGAGAGATAAACACTATCCTCTCCCTCACAGGTTCATCACTTCCCTCCATCCCATTGATCTTCAGGTCTGTTGCTTCAGGAAGGCTAACAGTATTGTTAAGCATGCCTGCCATTCTGGCCATTCGTTCTCTGAGAGAAGATAAAGCTGTTTGAAAGCCTGGATGACCAAACTCAAGAACAGACTCCTGAACCAGTTATCTCCTTCCCATTCCCTTCCCATGGTGCTGCCACATTTTTGAACTCTTAACTCTACCTCTTCTGTTACTGTCACTATCATTTCTTTGCCCTTCTGTTGTACACGGTTATCTTTGTGAGCTTTGCACAAGCAAGGAATTTCATTGCACCCTGGTGTGTGTAACAACAACTTGAATGAGGTTTGTGCATGCTTGAAAAATCCTGGAAGAACAGATCACCAAAGTTGCAACACTACTTCAGCTACTTTATTATTCAAAATAAAGCAAAGCCTGGCCTAAAGATAAAATTATCTACATAATCACATAGGGAAAAGACAATTTCACATGGGGAATATTCCAAAAACTCTGAATTAACAGTAACGAGGTCAAGGAGCTGCCATGGGGAGTGTCCCAAGCTTATCAAACCTAATGCATGTCAGTCCAATGCCAGGCTGGAAAGGTGGGCTCAAGCAGAGTGCGGTGAACAATCAGACCAGTTGGCAGAACTGGGTGCGGGTGGAGCCTGCACCATCCCGTAACATGGCCAGAGGGCGCGCCTGGGGCCTCCTTGGAGAAGCAAAGAGAGGGTGTTCATGCGCTTCAGTTGTTTCCTCCGACACTTTCTCCAGGAAAGACTCTTTGTGATAGCCCTGTGGAGCAGCAGAGGTAACACAGCATAAGCACCGGTACAGGCACCAGTGACGCAGTATGGCACAGCTTCAGTACCAGTATCAGTGGAAACTAAGGTCAAATCATTTCATAGCATTACTGCTGTCATAGACAGGCAGTGAATCACTCCACAGCATTAGCACCGTCAGTAGAACATAGATCAGGACAGGCCTTTCAGCCCACAGTGTCTGTGCTGGAAGTGATGCTAAATTAAATGAATCCCTCTGCTTGCTCATAGTCCATGCCCTTCTATTCTCTGCTTATTCATGTGTATGTCTTAACACCACCATCGTATTTGCCCCCTCCACCAGCCATGCATTTCAGGTTCCCAACACTCTGTGTGTGAAGAACTTGCCTCACACATCTCCTTTAAACTTCCCCCCCCCCCCTCACCTTAAAGCTCTGTCCTTTAGCATTTGACATTTCCATCATAGAAGAATGGTTCTGACAATTTATCTATGCCTCCCATAATTTTACAAACAAACTCCCCACCCGTCGGCCTCCCAGAGAAAACAACCCACTTTATCCAGCCTATCCTTATAGCACATGCCCTCTAAACCAGGCAGAATCCTGGATTCTGCACCCTCTCTAAAGCCTGCACATCTTTCCTGCAGCAGGGTGACTAGAACCGCACACAGTAGTGACAATGAAGGCAAGCCTCTTTTTTACCACCCTATCTACTCGTGAGGACATCTTCAGAGAGCTATGCACTTGGTCTCCTAGATCATTCTATACATCGATGCAGTTAACATTAATGAGGCTGCTTAACACTAACTCCTGTAATTTCATGGTATTACAGAAAGATACCAGCATGAATAGAAACTTGGCTGACTGGCAGGAGGCTAAAAGTGGGAATAAAGGAGGTCTTTTCTGGTTGGCTGCCAGTGACTAGTGATGTTCCTCAGGGGTCAGTGTTGGGACCGCTACTTTTATGTTGTATATCAATGATTTGGATGAAGGTATTGATGGCTTTGTGGCCAAGTTTGAGGACGATATGAGGATAGGTGGAGGGGCAGGTAGTGTTGAGGAAGTGAGGAGTCTCCAGAAGGGCTTAGACAGATTGGGAAAAGATGTCTCCTATAGTGGGGGAGTCTAGGACCAGAGGGCACAGCCTCAGAATAGAGGGACATCCATTTAGAACAGAGATGAGAAGGAATTTCTTTAGCCAGAGGGTGATGAATCTGGAATTCATTGCCACAGGTGGCAGTTGAGGTCAAGTCATTGGGTATGTTGGAGTCCTGGTGAAGGGTTTTGGCCCAAAACATCAGCTGTACTTTTTTCTACAGATGCTGCTTGGCCTGCTGAGTTCCTCCAGCATTTTGTGTGTGTTGCTTGGATTTCCAGCATCTGCAGATTTTCTCATGTTTGTATATTGGAGGTTGATTGGTTTTTGATTAGTCAGGGCGTCAAAAGTTATGGGGAGAAGGCAGGAGAATGGAGTTGAGGAGGATTGTGAAGAAGCCATGATGGAATGGTGGAGTGGACTCTGGGCTGAATGGCGTAATTCTGCTCCTATGTCTTATGGTGTTAAGGGTCCTGCCATTATACTTTCTCCTTACTTTTGATCTCCCAAAGTACAACACCTCAAGCTTGCCCCATTAAATTCCATCTGCCCTTTCTACTCCAATATCTGTAACTGATTGATATCCTGCTGTATCATTTGACAGCCTTCTTCAGTATCCACAACTTCACCTTAAGAAAAGACCATAAGATAGAGAAGCAGAATTAGGCTTTTCAGCCCATTGATTCTGCTCTGACATTCAATCATGGCTGATTTTTTCAACCTCATTCTCTTGCCTTTTCCCCATAACCTTTAACTCCCTTATAAATCAAGAACCTATCAATTATTGCCTTAAATACATCCAGTGACTTGGCCTCTACAGCCCTTTGTGGCAATGCTTCACCATTGTCTGGCTAAAGATATTTCTTCTCAGTTCAGTTTTAAAGGGTTGGCTATTCTGAGTCTGTGCCAATCTTTGTGGCATCTGCAAACTTACAAAACAACCCATCTATATTTTCATCCAAGTTATTTATATACATCACAAACAGCAGAGGTCGCAGTACATATCCCTGTGGAGCAGACGTCCAGTCAGATGTGGGAAGATAGCTGAGCAGCTGGAAGTGTGCAGACTCCACACAGATTTACTTGGAACTGGCCATCAGCAAGAGAATTTCAACCCTCCTGCTTTGTGATACTTGTTTGTGTTCTGAGGCTCCATATTTTTTCATTCCACCAGTGTTTTTTCTTTACCTTGGTTGAAGAATTTTCATCAGTGCTGAAATCCTCTGGTGTCTTCACCAGCGATGTGGTTGATGATCCCATCTTCATTTGTTGCAGGCTCTCAGATTTCACTGTCTCATCTTCTCTCACAGTGCTGAGATTTACCTGAAGGGCAAGGACAACAAAGCTGGAGCAGATAATGATGATAAATTATCTGCAAACAGCCAGGCAGGAAGTGAATGAGAATGGACACATTCCGCTGGCAATCACCGTAAACCAAAATAGATCTAGTCATGTTGCATTGGGAAAACACATCAATTTAGTAATCAATTCACCTGGAGAAGGGAAACACCTACTGAGGCTACGTCCACACTACGCCAGATAATTTTGAAAACGAAGCTTTTTCTCTTCGTTTTAACTTTCCGTCCACACTGAAACGGCGTTTTCATCCCCCCAAAACGGAGATTTTCGAAAACACTCTCTGGAGTGTGTAAATTTGAAAACGATTGTTTTGCGTTGTAGTGTGGACGGGTTAAACGGAGAGATTTAAAAACGCTGTCATGACAACACCACAACAACAATGCTTTTTCTGTTTCTGCTTGGGACTGCGCGAGCACTGCCGGACGGCTGTTCTTGGTTCTTGATCCTCCAAAATATTCCGCATGGAATTTAAACTGGTCCTCTCGGTTTCTCTGTTTGCATCCTCTGTTCTTCTGCCTGTACCCTCCAGTCTCCCAGTCCGCGGTGGTCGTACCCTCGATCTCCTGTACCCCGGGGTCTCCAAGCCGGCACCGTCGCTGACTGACCACCACCGTTATAACACGCAGTCAGTGTGAACGGCGTGAGAGTTAAATTGTAAAATGAGCTTTTTTGACTAGATCCCCTAAATTGATTTGATTGAATCTATCTTTAAAAATATTAATGTCAGAAATACTGCGCAGGCCTGGCGGCAGAAGATTCCACTCTCTTGGTTCTTGATCCTCTAAAATATTCTGCATGGAATTTAAACTGGAGGTGACGGAGGGTGGGCTTAAGAAGGAGATTTTTGAAGAAGAAAAGCTGCCTTAAATTTAATTGGGTTTGGTTGTGTGACTGTGTTAGGATTAAGATTATTCCATGCTTTAATTGTGCTGGGGAAAAATGGATTGCTGTACACATCTGACTTGGTAGTTAGTATTTCAAATTGAGTTGAGTGCCCTCTTCTGCTCCTAATAGGCTTGGGTTTGATGTGGGACTGGTAGTCTATGTCGAGTTGACCATTTAACATCTTATAATTGTTGATCTTGGGCAGAGGACGGCTTCATGCGTGTGTTGTTTACTTTATTGTCTACATTAATAGCTTGTTTGGAATTAAACATCTCCACTGCTTTGCTGACTTTGTAGTCATTTGTAACTCGCAGAAACAGCTCGACTTCATTGTCTATCTAAACGAAGAAGTCTGGTCTGATTTTCCCAGTTTTCTTTGTATTCCTGGAAGATATTGTTGAAAACTTTCTTTCACTGTTGTTGTAGGTACTCTAGTTTTTGACCAATGGAAATAGCACAACGCCGCCGTGGAAACGTAAATATTATACCATTTTCTCTTCGCTTGTTTTCTGTAGGTGTGTCTGCGCATGCACAGTGGGAGTAGATTCGCCTAAATATCTGTTTTAGTATGGACAGAGATAATTTTAAAAACGCCTAGTGCGGACGCCTGTCGTTTTTACTTGAAACCGGCGTTTTCAAAATTATCCGGTCTAGTGTGGACGTAGCCTGACACTGTATATAAACTAATACCCTAAATGCTGTGTGTCCTGAAGAGTGAACACAAGTACACCAGGTACGCCAGGAATGGAACCATCTACAGAAAGTGGTGGATACAACCCAGTCTATCACAGGTAAAGCCCTCCCCACCACACAGCACATTCACAAGAAAACAGCCTCTATCATCAGCGACCAACACCATCCAGACCATGCCCTTTTCTTGCTACTCCCACTGGGCAGGAGGTACAGGAGCCTCGGGACTCACACCACCAGGTTCAGGAAGAGTTACTACCCTATACACATCAGGCTTCTGAACTGGCGTGGAATCTCAGCAGTAGTGTACATACAGTGATATATATGTAGCTTAACTTTTGAACTTTTAACTTCATTCACCACTACTCTGAACTGATTCTACAACCCGTAGACTCACTTTCAAGGATTCTTTACAATGAATGTTCTTAGCATTATTTTTATTTGTCAGTAAAATTCTATTTTATTTCTTTTTTTCCCTGTAAATGCCTGTAAGAAAATGAATCTCAAGGAGTATATGGTAACATGTTCTTTGATAATAAACTTACTTTGAACTATAAACTTTGAAGGTACTGCATAACTAACACCCACATGGCCTATGTACGACTGTGCTGGGAGCCCCACTCAGCAGGATCGAGGAATTTGTTCAATCACCCGTGTGCAATGAACCACAGAGGCCGTGTGACATGGCTGCCAGTGAGAACTGGTTCTGAGGGTGGGCTGGGTGGTAAGTGTGGTCACTGCTAGGGATTGGCTGGATGGTGGTCACCGGCTTTGAGCTTGTTACCAGGGAGAAACCTCTCAGCAGAGGAGAGAGTGCAGTTAAAGGTGAGCTGGGGAGGGGACTTCTGTTACTCTCAGCAGGAGAGACCACAGCATCGGGACATTCTCCTCACACCTAGTCCCCAGTAATGACCACACTCACCGTCCACTCCCACGTCTTAGCGCCAAACAAGTCCACAGCCCTATCCTCATCAATCACCTTCGTCACCTTCTCAGAAAAACTCAATCAAGTTAGTAAGACACAACTAGTCCTGCACAAGTCCCTAATTAGACCAAGGTTTTCCACATGCTCAGAAATCTTATCCTTAAGGATTCCTTCCAATAGCTTCCCCTCCAATAGAGACTCACCAGTGTAAAGATACCAGGATTATCCCCATTTCTCTTTTTAAACAACAGAACAATGCCTGCCAATTCACTGCAAAATCCTTGGAAGGTATTATGCTCCAATGGAGTTGATTGATAACTATGGAACGTTCAGTCAGCTCTTCAGTGCTTCCTAAAACTGGTCACGTTCCCAGGCCAGGCCTGGGGTTGGGAAAGGGACATCAGCCTTGCAGCTCCGGTTCTCAATCCTCCACTGTGGGCTCCTCTGGAGGACTGAGACCACCCAGCCCTGGCCCTTGTCTGCTCATCGTCCCACACATCTCACTTGTTCCGCCAATCTCCCTCCAGCCTGTCTCACCCTGCTCTCTCCCTATCTCCCCTCCACACTGTCAGTCCTGATGCAGGGACCTGATCTGAAATGTCGACCGTCCATTTGCCTCCACAGATGCTGGCTGGCCTGCTGAGTTCCTCCAGCAGTTTGTTTACTTGCTCCAGTGTTTCAGGTTTATAGCATCAACCCGTTCAGTGTGTAAACACGAGCCAGGTTTCCAAGGTACATTAGATAGGTATCCAAGCATGTACCTCCATCACTTTCACCCTGCTCACTGCACAAACATCCTCAGTCTGTACATTTACACTTTTTGTAACTGCTGGTATGAGGGTCTTACCAACTTTTTGTTGCTGGATACTGAAGGGTGGGGTGACACTGTCGTGCCAATTGTTTGTTGCTCAAACTGTGGACAGGCAGCCTGTGCATTGCCATCCTTGTCCCTCTTCCCTTTCAGCCAGTAGGTCTCGATTTCCACATTCCCCTGACAGAAGAATCAATCAATAATGTTACAGCAACATACATCAAAGTTGCTGGTGAACGCAGCAGGCCAAGCAGCATCTATAGGAAGAGGCGCAGTCGACGTTTCAGGCCGAGACCCTTCGTCAGGACTAACTGAAGGAAGAGTGAGTAAGGGATTTGAAAGCTGGAGGGGGAGGGGGAGATGCAAAATGATAGGAGAAGACAGGAGGGGGAGGGATAGAGCCGAGAGCTGGACAGGTGATAGGCAAAAGGGGATACGAGAGGATCATGGGACAGGAGGTCCGGGAAGAAAGACAAGGGGGGGGTGACCCAGAGGATGGGCAAGAGGTATATTCAGAGGGACAGAGGGAGAAAAAGGAGAGTGAGAGAAAGAATGTGTGCATAAAAATGAGTAACAGATGGGGTACGAGGGGGAGGTGGGGCCTTAGCGGAAGTTAGAGAAGTCGATGTTCATGCCATC
Organism: Mobula hypostoma; assembly: GCF_963921235.1. NCBI lineage: Eukaryota > Metazoa > Chordata > Chondrichthyes > Myliobatiformes > Myliobatidae > Mobula > Mobula hypostoma. Next base: position 11,479,659 of record NC_086128.1, on the reverse strand, counting down.
AGGTTGGAGGCTACCCAGACGGAATATAAGGTGTTGTTCCTCCAACCTGAGTGTGGCTTCATCTTTACAGTAGAGGAGGCCGTGGATAGACATGTCAGAATGGGAATGGGATGTGGAATTAAAATGTGTGGCCGCTGGGAGATCCTGCTTTCTCTGGCGGACAGAGCGTAGATGTTCAGCAAAGCGGTCTCCCAGTCTGCGTCGGGTCTCACCAATATATAAAAGGCCACATCGGGAGCACCGGACGCAGTATATCACCCCAGTCGACTCACAGGTGAAGTGATGCCTCACCTGGAAGGACTGTTTGGGGCCCTGAATGGTGGTAAGGGAGGAAGTGTAAGGGCATGTGTAGCACTTGTTCCGCTTACACAGATAAGTGCCAGGAGGGAGATCAGTGGGGAGGGATGGGGGGGATGAATGGACAAGGGAGTTGTTTAGGGAGCGATCCCTGCGGAATGCAGAGAGAGGGGGGGAGGGAAAGATGTGCTTAGTGGTGGGATCCCTTTGGAGGTGGCGGAAGTTACGGAGAATAATATGTTGGACCCGGAGGCTGGTGGGGTGGTAGGTGAGGACCAGGGGAACCCTATTCCTAGTGGGGTGGTGGGAGGATGGAGTGAGAGCAGATGTACGTGAAATGGGGGAGATGCGTTTAAGAGCAGAGTTGATAGTGGAGGAAGGGAAGCCCCTTTCTTTAAAAAAGGAAGACATCTCCCTTGTCCTAGAATGAAAAGCCTCATCCTGAGAGCAGATGCGGCGGAGACGGAGGAATTGCGAGAAGGGGATAGCGTTTTTGCAAGAGACAGGGTGAGAAGAGGAATAGTCCAGATAGCTGTGAGAGTCAGTAGGCTTATAGTAGACATCAGTGGATAAGCTATCTCCAGAGACAGAGACAGAAAGATCTAGAAAGGGGAGGGAGGTGTCGGAAATGGACCAGGTAAACTTGAGGGCAGAGTGAAAGTTGGAGGCAAAGTTAATAAAGTCAATGAGTTCTGCATGCGTGCAGGAAGCAGCGCCAATGCAGTTGTCGATGTAGCGAAGGAAAAGTGGGGGACAGATACCAGAATAGGCACGGAACATAGATTGTTCCACAAACCCAACAAAAAGGCAGGCATAGCTTGGACCCATACGGGTGCCCATAGCTACACCTTTAGTTTGGAGGAAATGGGAGGAGCCAAAGGAGAAATTATTAAGAGTAAGGACTAATTCCGCTGGACGGAGCAGAGTGGTGGTAGAGGGGAACTGATTAAGTCTGGAATCCAAAAAGAAGCGTAGAGCTTTGAGACCTTTCTGATGGGGGATGGAAGTATATAAGGACTGGACATCCATGGTGAAAATAAAGCGGTGGGGGCCAGGGAACTTAAAATCATCGAAAAGTTTAAGAGGGTGAGAAGTGTCACGAACATAGGTCGGAAGGGATTGAACAAGGGGTGATAAAACAGTGTCGAGGTATGCAGAAATGAGTTCGGTGGGGCAGGAGCAAGCTGAGACAATAGGTCGGCCAGGACAGGCAGGTTTGTGGATCTTGGGTAGGAGGTAGAAACGGGAAGTGCGGGGTGTGGGAACTATAAGGTTGGTAGCAGTGGATGGGAGATCCCCTGAGCGGATAAAGTCGTTGATAGTGTGGGAGACAATGGCCTGGTGCTCCTTAGTGGGGTCACGATCGAGGGGTAAATAAGAGGAGGTATCCGCGAGTTGTCGCTGTGCCTCGGCAAGGTAGAGGTCAGTACGCCAGACTACAACAGCACCCCCCTTATCAGCGGGTTTAATAATAATGTTAGGATTAGTGCAGAGGGAGTGGAGAGCAGAGCGTTCCGAAGGAGTGAGGTTGGAATGGGAACAAGGTGCGGTGAAGTCGAGACGGTTGATGTCCCGTCGGCAGTTAGCAATAAAGAGATCCAGAGCAGGCAGAAGACCAGAGCGGGGTGTCCATGAAGAAGAGGAGGGCTGAAGATGGGAGAAGGGGTCATCGGTGGGGGTGGAAGAGTCCTTGCCGAAGAAGTAGGCTCGGAGACGGAGACGGCGGAAGAAAAGTTCCGCATCGTGGCGAACACGGAACTCGCTGAGGTGTGGGCGAAGGGGGACAAAGGTGAGGCCCTTACTGAGGACAGAGCGTTCTGCCTCCGACAGTTGAAGGTCGGAGGGGATGGTAAAGACCCGGCACGGATGAGAGCTGGGATCAGAGGGGGGAGGGGGGAGGCTGGGGGTGTCAGTGGAGATAATGTTACAGGCCATTTTGAGGCAAAATAGGAATGTTCCACCTAATCAACCAAGTTGTTTTTTTAAAAATAGATGCAAGGGGGTACTGGTACTGAGAAACAGAGAGACGTTGGTGTGCAAGTCTAAACGTCCTGGAAGGCAACAGCACCACTGAATACAGGAACAAGGAGGTTGTGCTCCAACTGTATAAAACCTTGGTCAGGAGTACTCCTTGGCTGGTCACCACACTATGGGAAGGATAAGATAGCACTGGAGAGATTCACCAGGATGTTTCAGTATTGAGGAGAGACTGAAGAATTCTCCCTGAAGTGGAGGAGGTTAGGAGGGAACATGGTTGCGGTTTTTAAAATTAGGATAAACTGCAGGGAGCTTTCCATTTATCAGAGGTTATGGGTAGGTGGGATTAATATAGATGATGCCCACTGGTCAGTGTGGATAGTGTGGGCCGAATAGCCTGTTTTTGGGCTGTGTGTTTCTATGACTAATGTCACCATTCACTGCGATGTCACCAAGTGACAAACGCACACAGGCCAGGTCACCAACAGGACAGAGTGAACCAACGTGTTGTACAGAAACAATCGGCACTGTACCTTAATTGTTATTGTCCCACGTCTTTCGAAGATAAAAGGGCTGTCAACAAGATGCTCGTACGTGGCACCACTCGACTGTATGTGCATTTCCTGAAACAATAAGGGAAGAGCAGGAACGTGTTACTGACCTGACAACTAAAACTCCAGCAAAAAAAAATAACACAGCGACACTGAAACCGAATTCTATAACAGCTATAGCATGACAGCAGTTACACAGAGGGCAGATATGAAGTGTTAGTGCTGGTGAAGGAGAACCAGTGGATGTGGTGTATGTGGATATTCAGAATGATTTTGACAAGGTCCAACATAAGACATTAAAGCATGGAAAGATACTAGCATGGTCAAAGCAGTGGTTGACTGGCATGCGGCAAAGAGTGGGAATAAAGGTGTCCTTTTCTGGTTGGCTGCTAGTTACTAATGTTCTGCAGGGGCCGGTGCTGGGTCCCCTATTTCACACATTATATGTTAATGATCTGGATGGCAGAATTGATGGCTTTGTGGTCAAGTTTGTGGATGATCCAAACATAGGGGCAGGTAGTGTTGAGGAAGCAGGGAGTTTGCAGAAGGACTTGGACAGATTAGGAGAGTGGGCAAAGAAGTTGCAGATGGACTAGAGTGTCAGGTAGTGTATGGTCATGCACTTCGGTACAAGGAGTAAAGGCACAGACAAATTTCTAAGTGGGGAACAAATGCAGAATTTGGAAGTGCAAGGGGACTCGGGAGTCTTTGTGCAAGATTCCCTAAAAGTTAATTTGTAGGTTGAGTCTGTCGTGAGGAAGGCAAATGCAATGTTAGCATTCATTTCGAGAGGACTAAAATATAAAAGCAAGGATGTAATGCTGAGGTTTTATAAGGCATTGGTTAGACCACACTTGAAGTATTGTGAACAGTTTTAGGCAGAAAGGATGCACTGGCTTTGGAGAGGGTCCAGAAGAAGTTTACAGGAATGATCCCAGGAATGAAAAGATTAACATGAGGAGCTTTTGATGGCTCTGGGCCTGTAGTCAATGGAATTTAGAAGAATGAGTGGTGACCTAATTGAAACCGATCGAATAGTGAAAGGCCTTGATAGAGTGGATGTGGAAAGGATGTTTCCTATGGTGGGAGAGTCTAGGACAGGGGACACAGCCTCAGAATAGAGGGGTGTCCTTTTAGAACGGAGATGAGGAGGAATTTCTTTAGCCAGAGGGTGGTGAAACTGTGGAATTCATTGCCACAGGCGGCTGTGGAGGCCAAGTCATTGAGTATATTCAAGGCAGAGACTGATAGATTCTTGATTGGTCAGCGTATGAAGGGATACAGGTAGAAGGCAAGAGGCTGGGGCTGAGAGGAAAAATCGATCAGCCGTGATGAAATGGCAGAACAGACTCGATGGGCCAAATGGCCTAGTTCTGCTCCTATATCTTATATCAGAATCATCAGAAATTTTTATTGGAAACCAAGAGGAGGAATGAGAGTTGAAAATGAGACAAGTGATTTTGTTGAGATTAAGACAGGGTTGTGTTCATTGCCTGACCTATCCAAATTTCATAGTGAGAAGATCCTAAAGGAAATGATCAGTATTCCAGGCATGATAATTGGTGCATATACTTTGAACAACCTACGGTACGCAGACAACACAGTACTGATAGCTACTTCTAAAGAGAAGCTCCAAGAAATACTAGATAAAATTGTTAAAGAAAGTGCAAAGAAAGGTTTGGCCATCAACTGCAAGAAGGCTGAATGTACAGTTGTCACTAAGAGGAAAGAGATACAGAAATGCAAACTGAAAGTGAACAATGAAGCAATTAAACGAACATGGAATTTCAGTGACTGAGGGAGCTCAATAACATCTGATGGTAGGGCTGATGTTGAAATCAGAAGAAGGATTGGGGTTACTAAATGCATGTTTGAGTATTTGAGCAAATACTACAGAATAACATGATTTCTTTGGGTACAGAACTCAGAGTGTTGCAGTGCCACATTCATTCCGCACTAACATATGGAGTGAAAGTTGGACAATATCAAAGCAAAATGAGGGAAGACTTGAAACTGCAGAAAACAACAGGAATTCTGCAGATGCTGGAAATTCAAGCAACACACATCAAAGTTGCTGGTGAACGCAGCAGGCCAGGCAGCATCTGTAGGAAGAGGTGAGTCGACGTTTCAGGCCGAGACCCTTCGTCAGGACTAACTGAAGGAAGAGTGAGTAAGGGATTTGAAAGCTGGAGGGGGAGGGGGAGATCCAAAATGATAGGAGAAGACAGGAGGGGGAGGGATGGAGCTGAGAGCTGGACAGGTGATAGGCAAAAGGGGATACGAGAGGATCATGGGACAGGAGGTCCAGGAAGAAAGACAAGGGGGGGGGTCCCAGAGGATGGGCAAGAGGTATATTCAGAGGGACAGAGGGAGAAAGAATGTGTGCATAAAAATAAGTAACAGATGGGGTACGAGGGGGAGGTGGGGCCTTAGCGGAAGTTAGAGAAGTCGATGTTCATGCCATCAGGTTGGAGGCTACCCAGACGGAATATAAGGTGTTGTTCCTCCAACCTGAGTGTGGCTTCATCTTTACAGTAGAGGAGGCTGTGGATAGACATGTCAGAATGGGAATGGGAATGGGATGTGGTTTTTGAGAAGAATGATGAAAATATGGAAGGACAGAGTAACAAATGAGGAATTGTAATGAAAAGCTGCAGTAAGAAGAAAACTATTATCAGTCAGGAAACGTCAGCTGGAATTTCTGGGACATGTTATGAGGAAAGAGAAGCTCAAATATCTTGCAGTGATGGGAAAAATCGATGGAAGGAAAAGTCGCATTCGACAGCGCATGGCATTTATGAGTTACATCAAGGGATGGACAGGCAAAAGTTCTGGAGAGCTTTTTAGAACGTCACAGATTAAAGACAGATGGAAGGTCATGATCACCCACATCATATGATACGCCACATAATGATGATGAATCCAAAAGGTAGATGAGGGTGAGGCAATAGATGTTGTCTATTTGGACTTTAGCAAGGCCTTTGACAAGGCCCTCCATGGTAGGCTGGTCTGGAAGGTTAGGTCCCACGGAATCCAGTGTCAGCTAATGAGGTGGATTCACAATTGGCTCCAAGGTAGGAAGCAGAGGCAGGTTCTCAGAATGGAGGCTGCTGATTAGTGGTGTGTCACAGGGGTCAGTGTTGGGATCCTGGTTATTTGTTATTTATAGAAATGGTTTGAATGTACAAAACTTGATCAGTAAGTTTGTGGATGACACAAAATTGGAGATGTTGTTGATAGTGAAGAAGTTTATTGTAGGTTACGGGGCGGGGGGTTCTAGATCATTTAGGGAAATGGGCCAAGGAGTGGCAAATGGAGTTTAATGCAGTCAAGTGTGAGGTGAGGCATTTTGGAAAGTGTGGTGAAACAGAGGGACTTAGGAGTACAAGTCATAGTTCATTGAAAGTAGTGTCACAGGTAGAGAAGATAGGAAAAAAGCCATTTAGCACACTGTCTTCATCACTCAGGGCATTGAGTGTAGGAGTTGGAAAATTATTAGCCATTGTAGCTGTTGGTGAGGCCACACTTGGAGTACTGTGTAAATCTTGGTTACCCTGTTATAGGAAAGACGTGGTTAAACTAGAAAGAATGCAGAAAAGATTGACGAGGATGTTGCCAGGAATAGCGGGCACAAGTTATTGAGAGGACAGCCAGGCTAGGTCTTTATTCCTTGAAATGTAGCATGAGGGGTGACCTTCTAAAATTAGGTTTCAAATTTTAAAGAGTTTAAAATTATGTGTAGATGAGGTGGATGGTAAGAGACCTCTCCCCTGCATAGCAGAGTCCAAAACTAAAGGGCATAGGATTAGGATGAGAGGAGAAAGGTTTAAAAGGGACTGGAGGGGAACTGTTTCACTGAGAGGGTGATGTGTATATGGAATGAGCTACCAGAGGAAATGGTTGAGGCAGGTACAATAGTATAATTTAAGAAACACTTGGATAGGTAAACGGAGGGTCAGGGCTCAGAGGGATATGGGCTGAACACAGGAAACTGGGACTGGCAGGGTGGGCACTGCGGTTGCCATGGGCTAGTTGGGCTGAAGGGCCTGTAGCCATGTTGTATTGCTCTGTGACTCTATGACTGAAGGAATTAAATTCTAAGACAGAGTGCAGAGGGTGATGGAAGTTTTTGCGGGGGACAGAGGAGGCGTCTTGGCTCCTGGCCTACCTTGCCGTTACTTTCCATGGCTGATGCTGTGTGGACGGTATCTCCGTACAGCCCAAAGCGAGGCATCTTGTGGCCAACCACCCCTGCTACTACCATCCCAGAATGAACACCTGGTCACAGAGAGAGGAAAAGCAGATTGGAGGAGCCCATGCGGGAGATGAGAACTGATCAGCAATGTTGATTGTTCTTTAACTGTGAGAATTCTGGTGAGAACTGATTGCACCTGTCTGGAAAAGGCAGTAGTCACCGAGACCAAATCTATCCCTGTCCCACCCAAACCGAGTGGTGCAAACACAACTCTGGGACCATGGTGGGATGGGAGCAAATCAATGGTTGAGGATAGGGGAGGGGAATCAAACGGCGGGGAGGAATTGAACTGGTCCAAGGTCTTGGACTGGTCTTACGGCAACCTCCACAGTACCCCATTGGACAACGTATAGCCTGCAGCAGTTGTAGCCAAGTGAGACCTATGAAGTGGTCCGCTGAAGGCACCTCTGCATACTACAGACAAGATAGGCTGGGGTGACTGTGGCAGTGTATACTCAAGCCAAACGAATGAGGTCTCCGATATGAGAACGGTCTTCCTAAAACATAGCATCCCTTTACACAATAAGGGGTGCCAGAGACAGATGAGATAACGGAAGGATGTGAAATGTACCCAAGGCTCTATTGTCTTTACTAACTTCAAAATATCATCGGCCGTTTTGCTCAACTTTAGCGCTTCTATAGTGAATGGTGATTGATCTTGCAAGTAAGGAATTCAAACATATACAATTCACAATGATCAATATTTGTAACTGATAAGCCGATTTCTGTCTAAAGTTAGCAGTTTCATGTTCAGATTTCAGAACGATGTGGATGACGGGCCCATGCTGTTCTCCGCGTGCACAAATAAAATCAAAGGAATGGTTGAGTTGTAAGGGTCCGAGTGTCCTGAGCCCAGATATTTTAGTTATTTTGTTTTATTTTATTATTTAGTTCTAAAGGCAGAACCTTTTCCTGCTTTTCAATTACTTACTGCAATTGCTGTTATAAACTATGCAGCTGTTATCAGTGGGAAGGATGAAATAACTGGAGGGAACAAATGAGCCGACTCCGTTGCTAAAGCAGCAAGAGCAGATCTTTATGGCCACATAGCATCCAGTGTGATCAGGCTGCCAGCACCTCGCAAATTCATTGATGAAGTGATACAATTACATTGTGATGTGTCAGTGGCTGAGCAGACTTTATGGACTAAGACACACGATGTGCAGGACTATAAAGGATAATGGGTATACTGTAGTTGAAAATGACAGATTCTTGACCAAAGCAAGAAAAGTAGCAGCAACTGCATGATCCTCCAGAGAAATAATCCCAAAAGACACTTTTGGTATCTGTTGCCGCTGGGCCCTGCCCCCAGGAGGATATTGTGAATCTCCAAATGGACTTTATGTAGTTACCTAAATGTATGAGTTGTGATTATGCACCTGTTATTGCATTATTATCTCAATGGGTAGCAGCTTAACAAACTCAGAGAAATGATGCTGTAACTGTTACTAAATTTTATTACGAGAATTTATACCTAGGTTTGGGATCCCTGAGCAAAAAATCTTGTGATAACAGCTCTCACCTTATGGGTGAAGTTACATAGGAACTAACAAAAACCTTATAGTGTAAGCATCATTTCAGCTGCCCTCACCGGCAATCTTACAGGGCAGCAGAAGGACAGAACGGGGCCCTGAAATGCTGGTTAGCTAAATTGCGCAACAAAATCAAGCTAAAGTGGCCCTCGTCACAATACACTGCACTCCAAACTGTGTAACAGACCCATCACCGCATGAAATAGTTCTGGGACGCATGTTGCAGTATTGTCGAGCACCAACACAAACTCTTAAAGGTTCCCATCAACAAGTACTTGAACCCAGAAGATGGTGCTGGCTGCGGAATGTCAGGAGACTGGATACTGGTGAGAGCCTACCGACAAAAGAACTGGACACCTGTTCCCTGGTCCGGTGGCACCACTGGCTTAACATGAATGTTGGCTTTCCCTGCAGCCCAAACAGCTGGACAAGCCTTCCATTGGGAACTTGTTAACAAATTTAGAAGCATGGAACTGCACTGCCCATAGGAATGACTTGCCAATGTAACTGTTTGGAGGGTTGGTATCAACCACAGCTGATTCTGCGGCTGTAGTCTGCAGCCATTGGGCTCCTGGTTTGGCTTCACTCACCTCAGCGGCTCCGAGACTCTGGACTCGGTTAATGTCATTTGTTTACTTTTTATTGTCTGCACAATTCGATCTTTTTTCCACACATTGGTTTGGGTGTTTAATTTTCTTGTTGTGTGGGGGTTTTCTTTAAATGGGTTCTATTGTGTTTCTTTGCGTTGTGTTGCCTGCAAGAAGATTAATTTCAAAAGTTGTATACTGTATACATACTTCGATATTCTACTTTGAACTTTGAACCTGATTACAACGATTGCATTCCCCCCCCCCCCCGCTTAAAGGCATCTGTTAGTCTTGCAAGACCATGGATCTGTGCCTGGAAAGTCTTCACTCTCCAGGGTGCAGGCCTGGGCAAGGTTGTATGGAAGACCAGCAGTTGCCCATGCTGCAAGTCTCCCCTCTCCACGACACCAATGTTGTCCAAGGGAAGGGCATTAGGGCCCATATAACTTGGCACCAGTGTCGTCGCAGAGCAATGTGTGATTAAGTGCCTTGCTCAAGGACACAACACGTTGCCTCGGCTGAGGCTCGAACTCACGACCTTCAGGTTACTAGTCCAGTGCCTTAACCACTTGCCCTCCCCCCCAACCCCACTCCAAAGCTGCTACATGGTGCTAGGGGTGAAGTATATTACTGTATCCATCAATGGACAGGACTAGACCTAGGTTACAAAGTGCAATGCCTATATCACTGATGACCCTCCAAATCCCATTAACAGTACTTACTGGGAATGTGGCCAACAGACTATCACTGCCTACCTTTCTAAACTGGGATCTTTGGCCCAAACCAAAGCCACAGAGGGATTGCTGTAATCTGGCCTACGTAGTACCACAGTTGTACCACCGGCCCACCCTAGTGTGTGGAGCTGCTGTCGAACGACTATGGAGACTGAGCGTTTCTGTTTTGGGAAACTGCCAGACTGGCCCGTGAAAGCACTGACACAGCCTTCGCACTGCTGGAGAAACTGGCTACTAACACAGCCTTAGCGCTACATGACACGAGCCAGGCCACCAATGATGTTACTGCCAAAACACTGGCAATCTGAACTGCGGCTTTCTGTCGTCAAAGGTAGGTTGATGCTTTAAGTTACCTTGGTGCTAATTGCCATACTTCTTGTGATTTATTGAGAGCAGTAGACAAAGTTTGGGGTGAACCACCCCGATGGTGTAGCTGGGTGAGGTGCGAGGGTACACTGCCAACAGTGGCAGCAGGAACATCAGGATGCGGCTGAGATTGATGGTTGAAGTGTGCTCACTGGCCTTATGATCAAACAGCAACCCAACACCAGCAGAAACATATCCCACAGAGGCTCTCGTGTCCCTCTACTTAGTGGACCCCAGGAAGATACCCGCATACAGCTGCTGGGGGAACAGCATGTCTGCACTGGGACTGTCAGTGGGGAGACAGTCAGAGCCATGATTGTCATTGAGAACACCGACACAAACATCCCACAGGCACTCCCTTCACCACCTCAAGACAGCATCCCGACCATTCTCAACGCTCTCAAAGTTCAAAGTAATTTTATTGTCAAAAGACATACATGTCACCAGATTACCAAGAGATTAATTTTCTTGCAGACATTTACAATAGAACAGAAATACAATAGAATTTTATGAAAAACGAAGACTGACAAACAATGTGTACAGAAAGACAAACTGCACAAGTAAAAATAATACTGAGAAGATGAGTCCTTGAATGCAACATGGCTGTTAACATTGCTCCCACCCATTCATACGTGCCAGACACAACGGCTGCTCCCTCAAAATAAAGTATGTTCATTGTCATCCTCTGCAGAGTGACATGGCCTCATTCAACTGAACCGACCGCCCTGCTTGTCCACAGGACCACAATACCCCAAACCGCCCGCAACTCCAGGTCCACCAATTTCTGTACAACCAGCCCACCAGAGATAAGATACTCACCAACACGGATCTGGATGTTGTTCCCTGTGGATGGGTCCTTGAGGTGGTCAATGGACCGGACCATATCCAGTGCCATGTCACAGATGTTATGGGCATGAAACTTGGTTTTCTCGGGGACGCCTGCCACCACCATGTATGCATCACCGATGGTCTCTACCTATGGGCACAGACACACACTCTCACCAATTGTCTCCACCTACGGGCACAGTCAGATACACACTCTCACAAGCTTAACTCAGATCAGCACCGGAATCAGTCGGCACAGGCTGAATGTTGGGCGATGGGATTGTCATGCATCAGCACCTCGCGGTTGGCATTCTCAGAGAGCCAAACCATGTTGTATGACACTGGAACTCTAACGCTTGATCTGTTCAGAACAATCTGCTGATGGCTTCAGTGCCAGTCTCACCATATAAACTAAGATGTCTCATGGTCACACTATCGATTTAGATGTGTCTCACCTGCAGCCGTTCCAGACTCTTGATCTCAGCATCTAACTCATTATCATCTTGCAGCTTATTGTCTGACTGTGGTGCATTTTCTCTGTAGCTGTTACACTTTATTCTACATTCTGTTATTGTTTTACCTTGTACTATCTCAATACATAGTGTAACAGTTTGATCTGAATGAACAGTATGCAAGATGACCTTTTCATTCTATCTCGGTACACGTGACAATAATAATCCAATTCCAGTTCCACTGGGCTCTTTTGCAGTCTCACACTATGTACTGGGAACAAACTGCATGGCACATTGTCTCCTTGGATGTTTCACCATCACTATGATCAATCCCAGGCTCCTCCCACCTACCACCATCATTTTTGTACCCACCCTATCATCATGTAGTCACATACAATCCAGCAGAGCTTGATCACACACTACTGGGATAATTTCAATCTATCGCTACAATTGGAATCGATCCCTGTCACACCCCATTGAATGAGATCACTCCCTGTGCCCCCTCATCTGCAGGAGTGCAACCCTATTATCTGGCATCAAAGATCTAACCCCAGCCACAGTGAACAAACAGTATCATCACGTCCATTCAGATCTCTCCAAGTCACCTCCTCTCCACTCTTCCATCTCCCACCCTTCTGCTGGGAGTCCTCTGTGACACACCCTATCTCCTAGCGTTGCCACTCCCATCCTGTCTGCTTAAATCACTCCCCGTCACACTCTGCCTCCAGAGATCCAACCCAAACTCTACTGGAACCTAACCCAGTCACTTCTTATCGTCTGGGATCGGAGTCAGTCACTCCCAAATCTCCTGGGATCAGAGCCAGGTAACAGCCCAATGTTTTCATACTCTAACCACAGGTGTACCACCAGCAAACACGTGTGAACTGTGCACTGAAATTACAGGCGTTAATCCCCGAGGCACAGTATCTGTGTGAACAGGTGAGTGAAACACTTTGCCAGGGGCAGAGCCAGTTCAGTTTGGGAGAAGGGAATGTGGCCGCATTGGTGCACAGCAGACAGGGTGTGTCTATCTGTGCTATGACTGTACCTGCCCCCCCTCCACAACAGCACTGAACTGGCCTTTTGATTGCACTGACCTTGAACACCCTGTGCTTCTCACTCAGGGTGTCGAACAGCGTGTACATCGTGTTCAACATCGACACCACCTGCATTGGGGTAATGTGGCTGCAGATCCGAGTAAAGCCAACCACATCGCTGAACAGGATGGTAACATCCGGGAATACCTGAAACAGGACATTAATCAGCATCAAACAGTGGCCCCCCCTCCCCACACACACACCATCACCCTCGTCACCTCTCTGTGTCCTGCTCCATCCCTCAGCATCCTTCTTCCACCACATCATAAGACAGAGGGACATCTCACATGCGGTTCCCTAGCATTTGACCAGGCACGTGTTAGTGGCACAGGCTGTGTTCACTGCTCACAGTGCGGCCTTCTCAGTGTTGCAGACAGCAACTGCAGATTGGGTGACCTTAATCCAGTCCACAGTACTGACCAAGCTGACTGTTCCTGCCGCCTACTCCCATTCTGACCTGTCCATCGTTGGTTGGTTAATTTGTTCCAGTGAAGTCGAACACAAGCCTGAGGAAAGTAGCTCTCAAGAGTCCTAAGGAGTTAAACAGCCACATAGCAAAGAAAAAAGTCCTTTGGTCCACCATGTCTATGCTTACCACCCCAGACATTCTCTCTTCTCTCTTCTGCCCTCTCCCACCAGGCAGAAGATACAAAAGCCTGAAAGCACGCACCACCAGGGTCAAGAACAACTTCTACCCCATTGTTATCAGACTCTTGGACGGACCTCTTGTATGATAAGATGGACTCTTGACCTCATTTTGATCTTGTACTTTACCTGCACTCCACTTTCAATGTGGCTTTTACAATTTATTCTGCATTCTGTTATTGTTTTGCCTTGTTTTACCCCAATGCACTGTGCAATAATCTGATCTGTATGAACAGTATGCAAGACAAGCTTTTCACTGTATCTAAGTACATGTGACAATAATAAACCCATTCCAATTGCATGAAGTACTCATCCATCCTCAACTCACTAGCTAGCTCCAGGTCCATATGTTCTCTGCTTTGATAATTCAAGGCTTCTCCAGATACTCCTGAAACATTGTAAGAGTCTCTGGCCCCACTGCTCCCTCAGGTTCCTGATTCACACCCCCTTTGGAAGGACAGGTTCTCATTCAGATCCCCACTCAAGCCCTAACCTGAAACCTGTACCCTCTGGTTTGACATTTCCATTCTGGGCAAACCCTATGCCTGCCTCTCATAGCCCACACCAGGTCCCTCCTGAACCTCCTCCACTACAGCAAAGACAAAACCAGCCTCTGCAGTCTGTCCCTTCTCCAGCACAGTCACCTCCTTCCCAGAGTGTGATCATACAACACTCCAGCTGTAGTTATGGAGCAGGACCAGGCCTTTCAGCCCAATGGTTCCATGTTGACCAAGGTGCACCTTTTGCCCACATTCACCCACATCCTCTAAACCCTGTCCAAGTCTCTTTTAAAGTTATAATCTCATGGCCCATTCGTGTACACTCCAATGAATGAAGGTAGGTATCCAGATACCTTCTCATCTTGTACTGCCACCTTTGAGGATCAATGGCCTTGAACTCCAGTGTCCCTCTGTTCCTCAGCATATCTGAGGGCCCCACCATTCCTGGACTGTATCCTGGCCTCATTGGACATCCCAAAATGCACCTACCGGGAATGAAGTTCCAGTGGATCCATATCATCACATTACTGTACACCACCTTCCTCGCCATCTGTAAACCTCCTCATCACACCTCCTACATTCACATCCAGATCGTCTGCCAGGTCCCAGGATGGATCCCTGTGCTCCACACATTTCTACCCATAGAACAGCCCTTCACCCTTACCCATTACCAACCAAATTTTGGGTCTACTGAGCTGATTGCCTGGGATCCTATGGTCTCTGACATTTTGGACTAGCCTTCCATTGGGATCTTGCTAAATGCCTAACTGAGGTCCATATAGACAACATCAACCATGTTATCAATATATTTTGTTACATTTTCAAAACAATTCAATCAGATTATCCTGACAGGATCTCCCACAACACCATTCCGGATCAACCCTGGACTATCCAAGTGTTGTTTAATCTGCCCTGCAGGGTATTTTCTGATAACTTCCCTACCACTGAGTTCTCAGCAGTTAACTTTAGAAAGACACCAGCTTCTCTAAAGAAGATTTGCCCTCTGAACTGTATTGGATGGATTGCGAGAATATGGCAAGTGTGCGTACGGCGGCTTGATTGCGCGGTGAATTGATCGGGAGACCAATTGCGTGGAAGGCACTCTTTTTTTTTGCGCGGGCTTCCGAATATGCACATTTTTGGTCTCGTCAGAGTTGGTTCGTTGCTCAGGAACTGTAAGTTGCCCTGTGTATACTGCAGATAACATGATTCAGTAAAAATCCTTAATCCTACTACTCCGTTGTGGCAGTATAGACTTAACACTCTTAAGTCACCACTCCAATCTTATGTCCACAGGTCCCCTTATATGCCCTTCCCCAGATCCAGGCTTCACGTCCGGATTATCTTTATCCTGTGAAGCTTATTGAGTTGTGGTCATCGTCCCCAAATGTTCCCACTCACCCTTCCAATACTCACCCAGGGATTTCACCCAAGGTTAGAACCAGTACAGGCCCACCTCCATTGGCAACATGAGGTCAGGGAGCGTGGTGAGGTTCTGGGAGTGAGGGGGTCAGGGAATGAGGGAATGGGGGAGGCGACTGAGGGGTTGGGGAATGGGGAGGGGTGGGAAGAGACGGGTGTGGGGAGGTCTGGTGGGTGCTGTGGGGATAGAGAGTGAAGGCAGGGGTGTAAAGTGTGGGGTGAGGTGTATTTTTTCTCCCAGAGGCTGAATGGGACTTGGAACCTACTGCCTGCTGTCTGAGGCAGAGACTCTCACATTTCAGCAGCATCTGGACAAACAGATGAGTAGTAGGTTCCAGACCAGGCTCGTGCTGATTCATACGGACAGCTCTGAGAGCCAGTGGAGGGAGGTGCAGAAATGAGACCTACTTCGCAGGTGTTGACTGAGGGCACTCCTTTGCGCAGACTCTTGGCCACAGGTTTGGGAATCATTCTGTAGAGGAGGTCGTCTGTCTTTTTCATCTCGTAATCCAGCATCTTCATGCTCTCCTCCAGCTTGCTAGACTTTTTCTGCTCCTGAAGTGAAACAGTATCTCACAAAACAGTGGAGACAAACAAACGCACACTCAATGCACTCACAAAATCACGCGCACTCCACTTAATTACACACCCACCACACATAAAACCT
Organism: Mobula hypostoma; assembly: GCF_963921235.1. Taxonomy (NCBI): domain Eukaryota; kingdom Metazoa; phylum Chordata; class Chondrichthyes; order Myliobatiformes; family Myliobatidae; genus Mobula; species Mobula hypostoma. The sequence goes on along the minus strand of NC_086128.1, from coordinate 11,463,752 downwards.
CACACACAAAGACAAACACACACACTTACACATTCACATACGTGAGACGCCGAAATTCCATGGTGTCTGTATGAGAAACATATGCTCTCCTTTCCTCAAATCACATTGGCAGCGTAACAGTCCAGGAATTGTCTTACTGTAGTTTCGCCAGCAATTAAAGTCAAATTTATCTCTCTATATCTCCCACACACACTCTCCTCCCTCCCCCCCCCCCACACACACTCTCTCTCACACAAACTCTCTCCCTCAAACTCTCCCACACACACACTCTCCCACACACACACTCTCACTCACGCACACTCTCACTCACACGCACTCTGTCTCTCTCTCTCACACACACACACACACACACACACACTCTCTCCCACACACACTCTCACTCACACATATTCCCTCCCCCACACTCTTTCTCTCTCTCCCACACACACACACACACCCCTTGCCTGTATCAGAGCTCGTTTCAGCTCCTCAGACTGCTGTGTCCCAGCGAGGACCAGGTCCCGGCTGGAGTCATGCATGCTGAGGTCGTTGATGTACAGACCGGTCTTAAACATGGCTCCGAGACTTTCCATGCTGTAAAACAAGTAGCCACAGAGTCTCACAGTCAGCCTCTCATCAAACCACTGGCATTTCTTCCATATTTCCTTCTGACATTAAAAAAGGCCATTCAGCCCATCTAGCTCATGATGCAATCCCACATACAAGACCATAAGATATAGGAGAAGAATGCCCCACCATTCCATCACAGCTGATTTATTAACCCTCTCAACCCCATTCTCCTGTAACCTTTGACACCTTGACTAATCAAGAACCTACCAACTTACAGCGGTCGGTTAATTGCATGTCATTAGGAAGTGGAAGGACATTGGGGTGCACAGGGGAATTGGACATGGAGCATGTGCAACTTCACACTGACTGCACCCAAGGTCGGGATGAAACCCAGCTCTCCGGTGCCGTGAGGCAGCTGCTCTCCCAACTGCGCCTTTTTCTTCACTCTGTACAGCCCTGCCCATCCACTCTCCAACCAGCCACAAAACACCTTACACAGGAGTCCCCAGGAAGATGATGGATTCCCACTCTGGCATGTATCTCATCTGTCCCTTCAGCCGAAGACAGCGGCTGCCATCTCCCCCGGTGTCTGCTCTGCTTGAACTGTGTCCATCTGCAACAGGGAGAAACAAGATCAGCGTGCACTCAGACATTTGAATTTACGTCAGGTCCTTGGTAGAACTGCAGTCCCAGTCCCCAGGATGGCTCCAGAAAGGTGACCCGTTCCTGGCAGCTAACACTAACACAAGCATGTACTGCAGATCTGAGCTTTTAGAAATGAAAAATGCAGTGGAAACTACTGCTGGAAATAATGGGCTTTTAAATTATTTCAATCTGCAACCCTCAGATGGAGCCAACAGGCCTGGCAGAACTCATCCAGCGGGTGAGCTCAACACTGGGGAGATCTCCACTTTGTCAAAGGCCTCCCTGGCAACCACAGTCTCTGACGGACTGGAGATCTCCCCGGTGTTCCAGGCTAAAATAATGGCGGGGGTTAGGCGGGGTGGGGGGGGGGGTTTGCAGGCTTGGGATCTCTCCCCCAGCAATATTTTACCCAATATGCAATCACTGGAGGACAAGACAAAAGAGCTGAGTGCAAGGCTGATCTACCAGAGAGAGAAGAGGGACTGCCGTGGACTCTGTTTCACGGAGACGAGGTTCACACACAATCTCTCGACACAGTGCTCCAGCCCCAGGGATTTACCATCTGGTGCATGGACTGGATGCAGCGCCAGGTAAGGGAATGGCCAGTGGCATCTGCTTTATGATAAACTCAGCATAGTGTGTGGAAGTGGCAGTCCTGTCCCATTTCTGCTCCCCCCACCTGGAACATCAGGCAGTGAAGTGTTGACTGGTCTACCTACTGCAGTCTACTCTCACCGCAGGCCGGAACGTGAGGGACTAAGTGCTGTGATCAACAAGAATGAAGTTGCGCACCAGCTTGAAGAAGTTTCTACCCAACTACTATCAACACCTCACCTGCACCACACTCAGCCACTGCTCCACCACCATCAGAAACGCCTCCCGCTCCATCCCTAACCCACAGTTTGGTAAACATGTTTCACCCAGGTGTGCTTCTTCTGCCTATGTTCAGACTGAGACTGAGGAGCACAGTGGAGGCGATGACAGACAGCTGGATGAAATAGGTGGGGGTGCAAGTTCTGGACTGGTTCGAGTCAGTTTTCCTAGACGAATATGCCACAGTAATCACCAACTTTATAAGAGCGTGTGGACAAATACACTCCGAGTTGCCCCAACCAGAAGCCCTGGATGAACTGTAATCTGCTTCAGAAAGTTCAGTGCCCTGCAAGAGCATGGTAGTTTGCCTCAATGATGACTGTCCAGCAGTGTTTACATCAACCGTAATGAACTGCGTTGAGAGGCTGGTTTTGATACAAATCAACTCCTGCCTCAGGGATTACCCGAAGCCACTTGAATTTGCCAACCAGCACAAACAACAGGTGCTATTTCTCCAGCTCTTCACTCTGCTGTGACCCATCTGAACAACAGGAGCTTGTACGTCAGGCTGCTGCTCATTGACTACAACTCGGGGTTCAACACAAGCATCCCGTTCAAGCTCACATCGAGCTTCAAGACCTGGGCCTCTGTACCTCCCTCTGCAGCTGGATCCTCAGCTTGCTCACTGGTGGACTCCGGTCAGTAAAGATTGTACCACTTTCTCACTGACCATCAAACCAGCTGTATCTCGTCTGCCTGCTTAAGCCTTCTGCTCTGCTCTCTGTACACACGTAATTATGCGGCTAAGCACAGCCCCAAAGACGTTTAAAAATTTGTCAATGACACCACTGTTGTTGGATGAATCACAGGTGGTGATGTCAGTTTACTAGAGTAAGAATGGACACCTGGTTGAGTGGTGTCACAACAACAACCTCTCGCTCAACATTAATAAAAAATTGAGCTGATTGTTGACTTCAGAAATGAGAAGGGTGAACACTGAGAGAATGAACGGGGCATTAGGGATCATCGGTGGGACAGTAGTGAACTGAACATTAAAGAACACAAGCAAGAGAAAATCTGCAGATGCTGGGAATCCGAGCAACACACACACAAAATGCTGGAGGAACTCTGCAGGCCAGGCAGCATCTATGGAAAAGAGGACAGTCGAAGTTTCAGGCTGAGGCCCTTCAGCAAGACTGGAGGGAAAGATGAGAAGCCAGAGTAAGAAGGTGGGGGGGGGGAGGAGAGGGGAGTAAGAAGTACAAGGTGGTAGATGATAGGTGAAACCAAGGGAGGGGTGAAGTAAAGGGAGCTGAGAAGTTGATTAGTGAAAGAGATACAGGGCTGGAGAAGGGGGAATCTGATAGGAGAGGACAAAAGGCCGCGGAAGAAAGAAAAGGGTGGAAGAGCACCAGAGGGAGGTGACGGGAAGGAGATAAGGTGAGAGGGAAAGGGGGATAGAGAATGGTGAAGGTGGGGCCATTACTGGAAGTTTGAGAAATCGATGTTCATGCCATCAGGTTGGAGGCTACCTAGATGGAATACAAGGTGTTGTTCCTGCATCCTGAGTGCGGCCTCATCGAAGCAGTCTCGTGAGAGTGGCCTCTCATTGCCATGTCAGTCCACGGCCTCTACTGTCACGGTGAGGCCGCACTCAGGTTGGAGGAGCAACACCTTATATTCTAGCAACACACATCAAAGTTGATGGTGAACACAGCAGGCCAGGCAGCATCTCTAGGAAGAGGTACAGTAGACATTTCAGGCCGAGACCCTTCGTCAGGACTAACTGAAAGAAGAGCTAGTAAAAGATTTGAATCTAGGTGGCCTCCAACCTGATGGCATGAACATCGATTTCTCAAACTTCCAGTAATGGCCCCACCTTCACCATTCCCTATCCCCCTTTCCCTCTCACCTTATCTCCTTCCCGTCACCTCCCTCTGGTGCTCTTCCACCCTTTTCTTTCTTCCGCGGCCTTTTGTCCTCTCCTATCAGATTCCCCCTTCTCCAGCCCTGTATCTCTTTCACTAATCAACTTCTCAGCTCTTTACTTCACCCCTCCCCCTCCCAGTTTCAACTAGTGCCTTGTGTTTCTCCCTCCCCTCCATCCACCTTTTAACTCTATTCCACATCTTTTTTTTCTCCAGACCTGCTGAAGGGTTTCGGCCTAAACATTGACTGTACTCTTTTTCCATAGGTGCTGCCTGGCCTGCTGAGTTCCTCCAGCATTTTGTGTGTGTGTTGATGAAAAAACACGGACTGGATGTTAGAGATCAAGGACAGGACACGAGAGAGCTCAGATGGGGCACTGGAGGTCACAGAGCGGACACAGGCTGGCCAGCTACGGCCTTACCCTGTGGAACAGATCGAAGGAGGAGAAGTAGCAGTGAGGTTGAGAGGGGTGGGGAGGGGGAGGATATGTGGCTGGGGGTAGATGTCATCCAGCTCACCGAAGGATGTTTGTGCTTTCCCAGGCTTAAAGTTTGAGCAAACAGCTGCTGGAGGAACTCAGTGGGTCAGGCAGCATCTGTGGAGATACACAGACTGAATATTTGAGTTAGATCCAGGTGATGGGTGTGGGTTGATTCTGTGGCCTTTTCTTTGGCAAGGAACCATTACGCTCCCCGTTCCACTTACCCCACTGTGCCCTCCCTCCTTCTCCCCTTTCTTACAGCAGCAGCCAGACAGGAGAAAGCTTGACATTTCCCTGCTTCCCACAGTATCACCTCCATCCACCAGCAAACACTGCCTCCCCATCCCCCAGCCTGCAGCTCAGCAGCTGCTCCCAGTCAGTCTGCTAAAAACATTAACATATTTACAAAATCATCATTCATTTCCATTCAAATGCCTGCATAATTTTCAAACTAAAGCCGGGGATCTCAGTCACTGCCAGAAGGCAGAACAGACTGGCGCCTCGTGTCTGGATGGCAGACGAGGGCGAGGGTGTGAGGAGCAGCCTGTTCAGTAAATGCCCACACAATGCGGGGCAATTCCAGGAGACGCCTCACGCTGTGTGGCCCTGGTTCCCTAGGAGGGTTTCAGAGCAGTTCCAGCCGAGCTGAGGTCAGCACAGTGAGGATCCGCCCGCCCTCATACCCTCCCAGTATGACTGGATGAACTCTAGAACATACAACTCTCTCCACCACTGTCCCGCCCATCCCTTCATCCAACTGTCCAGAGAAAACACAGGAACGGCTCCACGCAGAAGGAAGGGATACACCTTCCAGACACGAGACATCCATTCGGCACCCTCCTCCTGGCATCATCACGGACACATTCACTCCCCGGGGCACAGAGTGTGGAGAGCCTCGGAAAGGTATTAGAGATTGAGTCTGATCGACGCCTTGTCCTGATCGAGGGAAAGGAAGGTGACCAACAAGCCAGCCCTCTGGGTGAGGTGCGCCAGGTCCCAGATGTTCTCCTGGATGGGCTGACCTGTGTGGATTGGCTGGGGAGGATTGTGTGGGCCAGCCAGCACAGAGCCCAGACAAGCAGACTGAACCTGGGCAAAGGTTGTGATCTGTGCAGAGGAGGGAGGCTCCTTTCAGGCAGCAGGGCAATGACCGCTCTGGCCCATGAGGGAGGTTCCTCTCATTACCAGTTTTCCCTGAAGAACAACCCAGAAATCCCTGAGGGACTCCATGGTGAGTTTCTCTGGCCCTGGAGCAGGTGGAGGGCACCAGGCAACTCCACAGGCATCAATTCAGGAGCTTCCTTCCCCAGAAACTCCAGAAGAAGGCAAGAAGTCAGGAGCGAGAGTTCCCCAGGCGTCCACCAGGGAGACAACCAATTCCCTTTACCTCCCCACGGTTACTTGGCCACGCTGGAGACCAAAATAATCCATTTGCTTCCCCTCCCCATACCCACCCCAGGGATGATACAGTCACTGTTCCCACTGGAGTCTGAGGAGACATTTGTATCTCACCACACCTAGGGCGCACAGGAACACCGTCCAGATGCACGGGGACGTGGAACAAGCAGCCTGGCACAAGTCAGGCGAGCTCTGGCTGAAAGGTCAGGATCACAAGATAGTCACTCCTCTGAACTCCTTGACTCCAGCAGCCAAGCAGCTTTCTCTCCCAGCACAGAAAGGGTCTCCTGTGGGAAGCTTACTGGATATCTCCCTTCCCTGAGGGCCAACAGATTGTGAAGCCTGTAGAGAGACTTGCAGGAAATTCCCAGAGCTGTGCTGAAACCGTGCCCCTTGCCCCACACCCTGTCCCAGCGGTGGGACAACTTGCCCACCTCACACGACAGAGGTCGTCACCATCCCAACCCCAGGATCGAATGCAGAGGAACCCTCTTTGGGGGGCCTGGGGATTTGGGGTCCATCTGACAATCTGTCCCTGCCTCAGGCCAAAGGGCAGTTCCACATCCAGTCAGAGCCAGTCCCGAGGTAGGGAGGAAGAGTTCTCCCCATCCCCAACAGCAACACCCTTCCCCTCTCCTCTCCCCCACGCACATCTCCTCCCTCCCTACCCCCACCAACTTCCAACCCTTACTATTCCCTTGGGCCACCATCACCACCAACCCTCCCATCTGTCTTCCCATGACACTCTCCTCCCTACAAACACACGCCCTCCGTTCCCCCATCAGCAACAGCCCTCCCCTCTCTCCACCCCTGCCTGCACATGCTCTACCCCTCCTCCACTACCCACCCACCCCTTCTCACCTCTCCTCTCCTCCACCATCACCCACCTCTCCCCCTCCTCCCCATTCCTGTCCCGCACACACTGTTGGGTCTGGGCACTCCCAGACTGCTAGTGTCAGATGGAGGGCCCAGTGTTTCCGGTGCCCCCCTCCTCACCCAGGATGCTGAAGAGCAGTGGAGGAAGTCACTGCTCCGGGAGTGGATCCACCTCCCCCTCCTCGGCTACTGGGGAACCCTCGCTCTGTGCAGTGGGAAAGGTTTGGGGTTGTAGGATTTCACACAGTCAGAGCCGCTCTGTGTGGTGGGACGGTGTGGAGGGAGCTTCACTCTGTGTCTGACCCCGGGAGTGTGTGATGGGATAGTATGGAGGGAGCTTCATTCTGTGTCTGACCCCGGGAGTGTGTGATGGGACGGTGTGGAGGGAGATTCCCTCTGTGTCTGACCCCTTTTTTTTTTACAAAATTCTTTATTACAAATGTCGGTGCTATACAATATTTACAAACCCAGTGACTAACATATTTACTACACTACATACAGACAATACATCTTAAACCAATATATTGCCATCCTCATCAATGATGGCATTTACACCCCGCGGAGCCCAACGGTCCCGGAACACCTCTACGGTCGCCGTGGACTGTGCGTATTCCTTTTCAATGTTCACCCGGGCACGAACATACCCCCTAAACATAGCCAGGCAGTCCGCCCGGGGAGAACCTCCTGCCACCCTTTTCCAGGAGCCACGGATGGCAATTTTCGCCAGCCCCAGGAGCAAGTTGACAAGGACATCCTCATCCCTCTGTGCCCCCCTCCTTACTGGATGACCATATATAAATAGGGTGGGACTGAAATGCAACCAGAAGGCGAGAAGCAGCCCACGCAAAAACGCGAAAAGGGGCTGCAGCCTCACACACTCCACGTACATGTGGTACACGGTCTCCTCCAGCCCGCAGAAGTGACACGCGGCTGGGAGATCCGTGTACAGACTGAAGAACTTATTGCAGGGCACCGCTTTATGCAGCACCCTCCAGCCGAGATCCCCAAGGTGCATGGGGAGGACTCCCTTGTAAAGGGACTTCCATTGGGGACCCCCCTCACCTCCAGGTGGAAAGACCGACCGCCATGGCGTGTCGGGACGGTGGACAAAGGCGAGGAAGTGGAGGGTGTGGAGCAGCAGCCCATAAAGGTACCTCCTGCCTGCATCCCTGAATGGGATTGTGGGTGTCGATGAAAGACGGCTCAAGTTGTGTGGATTCGTCTCTCGGGTAAGGCTGCGGGGCCTGGGCCCGACGAGCAGCTCAGCTTGAGTCGATCCACACACCTGAGCCGCACCGACATCCGCTGAGGCAGGGCAAGGGTCGGCCAGGACCCCGCCCTCTGCCAGAGGAGGGGATTCCCGGCCTGAGGCAACCATGTTCCAGACTCTCAGTAGGTCCTGATAGAAGCCGGGCAGCCTCTGCAAAGCAGCACGGCTGACGCCTGCCGGTGGTAGCTGCATATCTTCGTGAAGGCAGCAGCCCCTCCGGAGGAAGAAAGTCGCCAACACGTGCCACCTGGGAGGGCGCTCGGCGTACAGGAATCTCTGCAGAGTCCTGAGGCGGAGAGCCGCCAGTCGTGTGCGTACACACACCAGCGACTGTCCGCCCTCTCCTACTGGGAGACTCAGAACCGCTGCAGAGACCCAGTGTTTCCTGTTTCCCCAGAAGAAGTCCACTAGCTTCCTCTGCATTCTCGCAACAAAAGGGGCGGGGGGGGGGGCAATGTGACCATCCGGTACCACAACATGGAGGCCACCAGCTGGTTTATGACCACCACCCTGCCTCGATAGGAAAGCACCCTGAGAAGGCCTGACCAGCGCCCTAGCCGGGCCATGACCTTTGTCTCCAGGTCCTGCCAGTTCGCCAGCCAGGTCTCCCCAGAAGGACTCAGGTAGACTCCCAGATAGAGAAGACGTCTGGTGCTCCACTCAAAAGCTCTCATCTCCTCCGGCAGGGAGTCCACCTGCCACTGGCCTACTAAGAGTCCGGAACATTTCGCCCAGTTGATCCTGGCGGAGGATGCCGCCGAGAAAACATCTTGGCACTCGCGCATCCTCCGCAGGTCACAGGGGTCTGTCATCATGAGGAGTACATCATCGGCGTAGGCCGAGAGGACGACCTCCATGTCCGGTTCGCGCAGAACCAGACCTGTCAGCCTTCGCCGAAGAAGGCCGAGGAATGGCTCGACACAGATCGCATACAGTTGACCGGACATGGGGCACCCTTGACGCACTCCTCTTCGGAAGTGGATAGGTCCTGTCAGTGATCCGTTGATCTTAACTAGGCACTCTGCGGCAGAGTACAGGAGCCGAACTCGGGCCACAAAGTGTGGTCCGAGCCCAAAAGCCTGCAGGGTGCCCAGCAGGAAACTGTGGTCCACCCGGTCAAACGCCTTCTCCTGGTCAAGAGAAAGAAACGCCGCCGGGGTCCCAGTCTCCTGGAGCAGGTGGATCAGGTCCCGTACTAGGTGGACATTGTCCTGGATGGAGCGGCCCGGGACCGTGTAAGATTGGTCAGGATGGACCACCTGTCCAATTACCGAACCCAGACGGTTGGCCATTGCCCGGGCGAAGATCTTGTAGTCCGCGCACAAGAGGGAGACCGGCCGCCAGTTCTTTAGCAGGCGGAGGTCTCCCTTCTTGGGCAGTAGGACCACAACAGCTCTTCGCCATGAGAGGGGCATTTCTCCGGTGGCTAGGCTCTCCCCTAGGACAAGGCTGTAATCATCCCCCAGGACATCCCAAAAAGCCTGATAAAACTCAACACTCAGTCCATCCAAACCAGGGGACTTGCCCCTCCGGAGTTGCCGAAGGGCAGTGGACAGCTCCTCCCGAGTCAGGGGGGCATCCAGACGCACTGCATCCTCTGGACTGACCTTAGGCAAATCCTTCCAGACCTCATTGCACGCCTCCGCATTTGACGGATCAGGCGAGAATAAGGACCGATAGAATGAACGGACCTCGTTGTTAATTCCATCAGGGTCCGTGATGGAGGAGCCATCGGCAGCCAGCAATTCCACTAGCTGCTTTTGAACTCCCCGCCACCTCTCCAACGAGTAGAAGAAGGGTGAGCCACGGTCCAAATCCTGCAGCATTTGGATCCGTGACCTCACGTACGCACCTCGGGACTGCTGAAGCTGCAAGTCCCTTAGTGCGTCCTTCTTCTCCTGGTATTCCTGCCACAGCTGCTGGTCTCCAGTGGTCGGACCGAGGTGGGACTCCAGGTCAAGCAACGCTCTCTCAAGCCGCTCAATCTCAGAGCCCCGCCCTTTGGTCGACCCCCTAGTGTACTCCCGACATAAAAACCGGATGTGGGCTTTGCCCACATCCCACCATAGCCGTAGGGAGCAGAACTCTCTCCGCCTCTCCTTCCAGGAAACCCAGAACGCTCGGAACGAATCCCGGAAACGGCTGTCCTCCAGCAGCCGGTTGTTAAAATGCCAATACCCGGATCCCACCCGAGGGTGTAGTGGAATAAATTCCATCCACACAAGGTGATGATCCGAGCACGACACTGGCCGCATGGAGGACGCCGACACGCGGGAGGCGTAGGCCCGAGAGATGTAAATGCGGTCTATCCTGGAACCTCCTTCTCTAGACCTTCTCGAGAAGGCGCTAGAGTTGGGGTGAAAATTCCGCCAGCTGTCCACCAAGTCAAAGGAGCCGACTAGCTCCTTTAACTTTTTTGCCGATGCTGGGTCGCGTTGGAGGCCCGAACGGTCCTCCGCCTCGAGGGTACAATTGAAATCTCCCCCGAGGATTACGCAGTCCCCAGGATCGATGGAGCTCAGCAGGGTGGACAGCTGACAGAATAGGCGCGTCTGCATCACACCGCGCCTGGGAGCGTACACATTGATAAAATGCAATGGTACGCCATCCAGGCGCACAACCAGGTGGAGCAGACGGCCGGGCACAACGTCTTGGACTCTTTCAATTACTGGCTGGAAGGTCGGGGCCAACAGGATCGCCACCCCGCTAGAAATGGAGCTGAGGTGGCTCATGTAGACCCCGCCCTGCCACTCCAGGAGCCAAGCAGACTCGTCCCCAGGGATGGTATGGGTTTCCTGCAGGAAACTCACCGTATACCGCCCATCCCTGAGGACTGAGAGATTGTTATGCCTGCGAAGAGGACCCCTGCTGCCGTTTACATTGAGACTAGCTATGGTAAGCTTCATGGCGGGAACACACTAGGTCTCAGCAGCTGCGCCCATTTCGGTGAGAGCGGAGGCGCCTTCCACCACACTGTCCGGAAAGAAAGCAAGGATACCTTTTGCTTTCCGGGCTCGAGCGGTACCAGCAACACCCTGTGACCCACCATCCCCCGTAGGAGCGAGGCTGCTTCTCCCTCTGATGTCCCTTACTAGGTCATCCAGGAAAGATTTTAGTTGCCGTCTGTCGTTCCCCACCACCGCATTCCTCTTTCCCTTTCCCTTTCGTCTGAGGATGACTCGCAGGGACCTCACCAGCCTCGGCATGCTGGGCCAGCGAAGCGAGGCTAGCTGAGGCCGGTGCTTGGCACCCTCAGAGGTGAGAATGAAATGCTTAATTTCCTCTACAGGTATCAATGGGGATTTCTCAGGAGGGGTGAGGATGTCCATTGTTTCACTATCGAAAGAGTCCCCCTCCAACCCGTCACTGCAGACAGAATCCCCATCGGCCTCCCCGCATGTTCCAATAGATGGCTGCGCCTGCGACCCACACCGCGCAGCGGGCACCTCGCTCTTACCTGCCTTCTCCACCGTCGCATCAGCCTCATCCACATTTGCGACAGTGGAGAGACAATCCCCAGGGACTCCCTGCAAGTCATTTATTGCTGGGGTCGATGTGCACAGAATATCGTCCTCCCTAGGGGGCAGGCATAGAGGGGAACCCGGCACCTTTGGTCCAAGGGATTCATAAGCCGCCTGGTGCTGAGAATGAGAGAGCTTTGCCTCGTCTCCTATTACACTATTCGGTACACTGGCCTCCAGAGAGGCGCTGACTTGTAGGTCCTGGGTGGAGGCCTCCAGGGCTGCCTCATTTGTGCAAACAGGCCTATCACAAGCCTTTTGCACAACCACACCATCTACCCCAGGACTGGTGGCTACATCTGAGGACTCAGGTTTAGAACCAACCCCTACCCGGATTCCCACCCCTTCCTGGGACTCCCCCGCATCTACATCCCCTGCCCTCTTGCGGGAACGTTCCCTTCTCCTCTTCACGCTGGAGGAGCACACAGGTGCAGGCTTCACCGATGGGGCGGCGCCTTCTGTTTCCATCGCCCCGTCTGCTTGCGCACCTCACCGAGCCCCACGCTCCACTTCAGACGAAATGGGTGTGAGCTCTGCGGCCTCAAAGGCCCGCTTCTTACTATGTTTAGATTTCCCCTTTGCCTTCTTACTCCGCACAGACTCCACCCCGTCCCCCACCTGAACTACAGGGAGAGGAGCAGGGACCGACCCAACCGTAGAAGTAGGGACAGGGGTAGGGGTAGGGGCAGGATCACGGGCGGGGGCAGGGTCAGATGCAGGTGCAGGCGCACGCGCAGGAGTAGGATCAGGGGCAGAGGTAGCTGCGGCACTGGTGCCCGAAGTGGGCTCCCTCGGGTTCCGGGCAGCAGGACAGTCCCTCCGAAAGTGCCCCACCTCCCTGCACGCATGGCACCGTGGGCGCTCGGAGCTCCAGTACACCTGATAATCTACTCCCTCGTGCCGGACAGTAAAGCGGCCCTTAACATCGTCCTCCCTTTCCAGCTGCATGAAAACCTGACGCCGGAAAGAGATTACGGTGCGGAGGGTGCGTCTCTTAAATTTGTGTCGGATGGCAGTAATCTCCGACCTTACTTGCCCTAAACGGGCCAGTGGGGGAAGCAAGTCCTCATTTGGAATGAAAGGCTTAACATGCCCAAGCACGATACGTTGCGTGGGGGCCGTCACCAGCTCCATAGGTAAAAAGATGGTGTCCACCGTGACTCCCCTGCTTAGGGCCCGGTGCACTAGCTCTTCATTCACCAGATAGAACACCGCCTTTCCGAACTCCTTCTCGGTGGCCAGAATACCACCTTTCCCCACAAGGTCCTCCATTGCCTCCGTACACTTTTCTAGTGTCATTCCAGGGCGCAAAATACATTGCACCCCACGTTCCACCTTCACCGACCGAAACAGGGCGTTGTCCGAGGCCGGGGAGGCAGCCGCCCTTGCGTAACTCCCCGAAGGCCCGCGACTCCCTGGAGACCGGTCCGGCATGCTGGCGCTCTTTCCAGTCCGAGAATTTTGCGGCGGTGCCAGTTAGAAGTCCTGGAGCGAGTCGAATAACTGGCCGGGAAAGTTTGCAGTCGACAGTTCCTCGCTGGCTCGGCGCCAGGAAAGGCTCCGTCGGACTTGCAGAGACCCAGGCCGGGAGAGGCCGAAACGTCCTTCCAGATGCTCCGGCACCGACACCGGACGAAAAATCAGGAAAACAATGGAGGAGGAACGTTGCCCCGATGTCAATGGGGGGAAAACGACGGCGTTTGCCTCCGGTTTTGGAGCGAACCGGCTTACTGGCGAGTTGCCAGCGGCCGCAGCTGGGAGCTACGCAGTAAGCAGCCGCCAACAAACCCAGTCCAAACCGGCAGCAAAAACTCCACACCGAGCTTCCACGCCAACGCCGTCACTCACTCAGTTGTCCAAGAGACTTTTAGAGCCACCTCCAAAGTATTCCACGAACTTTATCCAGTAGTTTTCCTTCGATTTCTCCCAGCTCAGTCAGCACAGCTCCTCTCTGTGTCTGACCCTGGGAGTGTGTGATGGGACAGCGTGGAGGGAGCTTCATTCTGTGTCTGACCCCGGGAGTGTGTGATGGGACGGTGTGGAGGGAGATTCCCTCTGTGTCTGACCCCGGGAGTGTGTGATGGGACGGTGTGGAGGGAGCTTTACCCTGTGTCTGACCCCGGGACTGTGTGATTATATGCTGTGGAGGGAGCTTCACTCTGTGTCTGACCCCGGGAGTGTGTGATGGGACGGTGTGGAGGGAGCTTCACTCTGTGTCTGACCCCAGGAGTGTGTGATGGGACAGTGTGGGGGGAGCTTCACCCTGTGTCTGACCCCGGGACTGTGTAATTATATGCTGTAGAGAGAGCTTCGCTCTGTGTTTAACTTTGCCATCCATGTCATAAATGCAGTGTCTGACTGTAATTATGTGAGGATGATTTGTGAGTCGTTTTACCTTTATAATCATCACCAACTATTGACTGAAAGGCCAGGAGCAGCACGCTGACGTCCCCAGCACGATTTGCATTCTCATAGTCAGCATCTGCAGGGAGAAGGAGACAAAGTGGAATTGAGAAAGACTGAGTGAGAGGGTGAGGATGAGACAGGAAGATGGGCAGTAGGAGAGGCAGAGTCAGAGCGTGCAACAGAGAGCACGAGGGAAATTGAGAGCAGCGGAGTGACGTGTGGGAGAGGAGAGAGCAGAGAAGAAAATGTGGGTGAGTGAGTGTGTCAGGGAAAGGAAGGGATAAGAGGCATAGACAGGGTTTTTTCCCTCGGATGTGAGGGATGACTCCCAGCATTAAAAAGGATCTGAGGGTGGATTCTTCACACACAGAATAGCTCCTTTCTTCCTTCAAGGGATGTGGGTTTTGCAGGACAAGGCATCACTCGAAGATGGTGGGGAGCTGCTGCATTCCGTTCAGAGAGTAAGATGGTGAAGAAATGGTAATGTATTTCCACATCGGACTGCAGGGCACCTGGCCTGGTGATGTTTCTGACCTTGTCCTTCTAACTGGAAGAGGCCCTGGGTTTGGCAGCCTTGTATGTATTACTATGTCAGGCTGTTGTGAGATATTTAATTACTAGTCTAATTAGTCCGGCACAACGTGGTTAGCCAAAGGGTCTGTTTTTGTGCTATACAGCTCCATGATTAGAGGGAGGGAATGCCTGAGAGAGGGAGAAGGACAAGAGATAGAGTGTGGGAAAGAGGCATCAAAATAAACTACCAAACTAAGTGTAGATAAATCAAAAAGAGAGAAAGACATAAATGGGCTGTCGAGAGCCCGCTGTCCCTCAGACTACAACTTTCTGCTCTTTAGTGTTTGCTCATCTCCATTTACAATCTTGTTTCTTACCCACCTTTCCCCTCCTCCTCCTTCCCCTTCACCCTGAATGTCCTCTCCCTCTCCCCTCCTTCCTCTTCACTCAGTTCTCTCCTCCTCATTCCTCACTCATGTCCCTCCCCTTCAATGTCCTCTCGCTCTCCCCCCTCAGTGCAGATGATGGGCCAAACAGACTTACTCTGCTCCAATGTCTTATGGTCCTACCTTCTCTCTATTCACTCAGTGTCCTCTCCCGTCCCCCAACTTGGTGAATTTTTCCTGCTTCATTCTGAATTCCATCACTCCTCCCTCCGAGAACAGCGCTCCCTCTCCCTCACTCACTCTGCACTCTGTTGTGGAGGTTCCGCTCTCGTTTTACAGGCTCTTTGGAGATGATCTCAAACAGGTTGTTGGGATGGGATATGATCTGTAAGAGGAAGAGACAGGGGCAATGAGGAGGAATTGGCACATATACTGAATCAGGATTTTCTGAAAGCCTTTGACAAGATCTTTGGGCAGAATCTCAGGGAGCCGGGCTCTTGACATCTGCCTGACAACAGTGACCAAAATCCTCGCTGACAAGCTTCGAGGAACTACAGGGCTTTAGTTGAAACTGGTGTTAGAGTGTCGGGAGGGGTGAGTGGAGGGGGGTAGGGGAGTGTGGGGAGAGGTGAGCAGGGGAGGCGTAAAAGGGGGGAGGGGTGGAAGGGGGATGGGTGGAAAGGGGGACGGGGGAAGGGATGGAAGGGGGAGGGGTGGAAGGGGGATGGGTGGAAGGGGGGATGGGGAGAAGGGGTGGAAGGGGGAAAGGGTAGAAGGGGGTATGGGTTTCCAGCAATGAATGGCCAGTCTGACCCTACCTCAGGGTAACCCGGGACCTACAGATCTCCACTCCCATCGACAGGTGCAGTGGGATGGACAAAGCTCGGCCAGACACTGCCCCCGCCACTGGCCCCTGACTTCCCCTCCCCCACCGGCTCCCCTCGCGATACCTCCTCCCAACCATTTCCCCCTCCCCATTGGCACCCTTCACTGAAGCAGCCCCTCCTTACCATGTTCCACGTAAACTCCACAAGGGGCCGGGCCAGCAGGAAGGTGTCGGTGATCAGTTTGCCATCCAGGTCGGGGAAGACGGTGGCCAGTCCCGATCCCACATTGTGGACCACCATGTCCTGGGAGGGTGGGCAGTGAAAATCCATCAGTAGTGGGAAGGAGGGGCATGGGTGGGCCAGTGTACAAACTACACCCGAGCACCCAGTCTGGGACGTGCTGGAGTGAGGGGAGGCTGGCTGGGAGAGAGGGGAGGAGAGGGATGGGGGGCAAAGAGGAGAAAGGGGGAAAGGTAGGGAAAGTAAGTTAGAGGGAGGGGGAGATGGAAAAGAGGAAGGTGAGATGGAGAGTGGCAGAGGGGGAAGGAGAAGGGAGGGAGAGAGTAGAGGGATGTGGGGTAAGGTGGGGGAGAGAGATGGGGGAAAGGTGAGAGGTGGGGTGGGGGAAAGAGGGGGAGAGTGGGGAAAAGAGGAAAGGTGGGTGGGTTGCTGAGAGGGAGAGTGGCCGGGGAAGGAAGGAGCAGAGGAGAGAGGGACAGAGAGGCAAGAGATGAGAAAGATTGAGGGGGATAGAGATGTAGTTTTTGAGAAGGAGGAGCAGAGAGAGGGAAAGAAACAAGGTCAATGAGAGAAGAAATAGAGGATGAGAGGGATGGGTAGTGAGAGAGAGAGTGAGGAAAGGAGAGAGAAAGATGGGAAGAAAAGGGAGGGAGAGAGAAAGAGGTGAGAGGGATTGGGAAAGAGGAAAGTGGAGGAGGGAAATAGAGATGGGGTAAGAAAGGTCGAGTGAGAGTGAGGGGGTATAGGGGGAGCAGAGAAAGGGAGAGAGGGAAGGGAAGAGAGAACGAAGCAGAAGGAGGGGACAGGAAGAGAGAGAGCGAGAGAGAGAGGGAAAGAGTCAGAGAATTATACAGCAGGGATCCAGGCCCTTCAGCTAGCTGTCCATTCCCATTGTCTTGAATTTGGTGCACATCCCTCCTACACTCTTCCTAACTCAGTGACCTTTCAACATTGCACTTGTGAAGGAGGGACAAAGAAAAACACAGGGCGAGTGCGAGGAAAGGAGAGAGAGAGGATTGGAATGGGGAAGGGAAAGAGAGTGAAGGAAGTGGGAGGGCAGAGAGGGTGGAAACTTACAAAGAATGTGGGAGAGAGAAAGGAGAAAGAGGAAAGGGAGGGGAAGGGTGGCAGAAGAAGAGAAGAGAGATGAAGGGGAGAAAGAGAAAAACCTTGAAAGAAGGAGAGGGTGAGATAGAGAAGAAAAGAGGAGAGAGAGAGAGAAAATGAAGAGAGACAAAGCAGGCATGGAGAAAGAATCTGGGCAGAAACAGAAAGAAAGAATGTGGCATGCAGGACAGAGACAGAGAGCAGGAGACATGAAAAGCGAGGTGGAGGCAGAGACTCTCTCAACAATTAATAAGTATCTAGTCAAACACATGAACCACCAGGGCAGAGGAGGCACTGGACTAAATGCTGGTAAATGGTGTTAGTGTAGATAGGGACTCGATAGTCAGCATGAACATGGTGGGCTGAAGGGCCTGTCTCTGTGACGGGGGGGAGGGGGGAGAGGGAGAGGGAGGGGTGGGAGGGAGAGAGGGAGGGAGCAGGAAGCAGGGTGGGGCATGGTGAGAGAACACATCACGACAGGCTGTGCTACAGAATGGAGAAGTGAACTTGCCTGTCTGAAGACGATGTTAAAGGGGAAAACTTCGAAGAAGAAGTCACTGGTGAACGGCAGCATCTCCTGCTCATCAGTGTCCTCCTTCTGAATGTAGCGGTAGGCAGAGTTGTCAAAGTTCAGCCTGATGTATGGAATGAAAGTCAGTGAAAGGACTTTACAAAACCAAGCAGAGCAAACTGGAAACTCCTGGACTGCCTGAATAAGAGTTATTTGAATGCCGCTATCAGATCTGCCTCCACCACCACTGTGTAAAACACTAGCCCTGCACATCCCCTTTAAACTTTGCCCTCTCACCTTAAAGCCCTCTAGCATTTGACACCTCTGACCTGGGAAAAATATTCTGACTGTTGACCTATGCCTCTCAAATTTCTACCAGATCTCTCCTCAGTCTCTGCCACTCCAGAGAAAACAATCAGAGTTCGTCCAACCTTTCCCTATCGCACATGCTCTCTAATCCAGGCAGCATCCTGGTGAACCTCTTCTGATTTCTCTCTAAAGCCTCAACACCCTTCCTGTAATGTGGTGACTCCAAGTGCATCCTAATCAAAGTTTTAAACAATTTTAAAAACTTATAGTCTATGCTCCAACTGATACCTTCTTCACTACCCAATCTTCTTGTATTGCCACTTTCAGGGAACTATGGACTTGGACCCTGAGATCCCTCTGTACATCAGTGCTGTTAAGTGTCCTGTCATTAACTGTATACTTTCCCCTTACATTTGACATTGTAAAGAGCAGCACCTCATACTTGCCCATATTAACAACGTTCCTGGTCAGGTGATTGGGGATTGTGCAGCCCAGCTAACAGAGACCTTAATGCACATCTTTAACATCTCTTTGCAACAGTCCATGGTCCCTGCAGGGTTCAAGGTAGCTACCATCATTCTGGTGCCCATGAGAGCAACGGTAACTGGACTAAATGATTACCGCCAAGTAGCACTGACCTCAACAATCATGAAGTGCTTTGAAGGACTGGTAATGGATTGTACAAAATACCACCTTCTAGCTACATTGGACCTTTCCAGTTCAGCTACCTCTCAAACTGGTCCATTAATGATGCCATAGCCTTAGCCCGCCCCACCATCCTGTCCCACCTGAAAAACTATGTCTCAGATGCCAGGATGTTGTTCATTGACTTCAGCTTGGCATTTACCATGATCGTCCCTGAGAGGCTGGTGGGTATTGGGACTCAACGCCCCTCTCTGTAACTGGATCTTGGACTTCTTGACGGAGAGACCCCAGTCAGTCTGAGTTGGCATCAACATCTCAAGCTCCATCACGTTGAACACTAATGCCCCCTCCCCCCAGGGTTGTGTTCACCCTGCTGACTCACAACTGCTCTGCCAGATCCAACTCAAACCACATCATCGAGTTCACTGATGGTACAACAGTGGTTGGCCCCATCAGCAACAATGATGAGTCAGCAGACAGAGAGGAGGTAGAGAGGCTTGTCAAATGGTGTGAGGACAACAACCTGAGTCTCAACGTGGAGAAGACAAAAGAGATGATTGTGGACTTCAGGAAGGCACAGGTCGGCCACTCTCCATTGAACATCAATGGCTCTGGCGTGGAGAGAGTGAAGAGCACAAGTTCCTTGGTGTGCATATAACGGATTACCTAACCTGGACCCACAACACCTCCTCGCTAGTCAACAAAGCACAACAGCAGACTTTCAGAGAAGACTGAGGTGTGCAAGACTCCCTGTCCCCATTCTAACAACTTTCTACAGGTCTATCATTGAGAGTATCCTGTCTGGCTGCATCACTGTGTGGTACGGAAGCTGCAAGGCATCGGACTGCGACACCCTACAGAGGACAGTAAAAACCACTGAGAGGATCATCAGGGTCTCCCTCCCCCACTATTGGTGATATTTACTGGGAGTGCTGTATGTGAAGGGCCCAAAGCATTGTTGAAGATCCCTACCACCCATCCCACAATCTCTTTGACTCACGACTGTCAGAAAGGAGGTATAAGAGCATCAGGACTAGGATTGTCAGACTGGGTAACAGGTTTATCCCCTAGGCTGTGAGACTAATGAATACCCTTCCACCATCGATGTCTCATCACCAGGTCAGTGAGCTGTTTACCCGTTTACCTGTGCTGTGCACTACATGCATTTTGAATTATATTTTACTAACTTATTTGTGGTAATATTTTGCTTTATGGGCTGTGTGTAATATACGTTGTGTGGGTATACTGTGGCCTGGTGGAATGCTGTTTCATTTGGTTGTAAATATGTACAGCCAGATGACAATAAGCTTGAACTTGAGGTGTTTTTTAAAACTCTGTCTGCCATTTCACTGACCACAACTGTAATTGATCTATATCATGCTGTATCTTTTAATGACCTTCTTCACTGTCTGCAACGCCACCAGATTTTGTGTCATCAGCAAATTTACTAACCCACCCATCTACATTTTCATCCAAGCCATTTATATATAAACAACAGAGGCCCCAGCGCTGATGTGGTGCTGAGCCTTTATAAGGCATTGGTTAGACTACACTTGGAGTGTTGTGAGCAGCTTTACGCTCCATATCTAAGAAAGGATATGCTAACATTGGAGAGGGTCCAGAGGAGGTTTGAGCCTCTGGCTTGTACTTGTTGGAGTTTAGAAGAATGAGGGGATCCCATTGAAACCTATCGAATATCGAAAGGCCTTGGTAAAGTGGATGTGTGGAGGATATTTTCAATAGTGGGGGAATCTAGGACCAGTGGGCAGAGCTTCAGAATAGGACACCCCTTTAGAACAGAGATGGAGGAATTTCTTTAGCCAGAGGGTGGAGAATCTGTGAAATTCACTGCCACAGACAGCTGTAGACCCCAAGCTATTTGGTATATTTAAAGTGGAGGTTGGAAGGTTCTTGATTAGTCAGGGCATCTAAGGTTATGGGGAGAAGGCAGGAGAATTGGGTTGAGGGGGGAAAATAAATGAGCTGGGATTGAATGGTGGAATAAACTCGATGGACTGAATGACCTATTTCTGCTGTTATGTCTTACCGCCAATTGTTTGTTTGTTTGTTTATTTATTTATTTATTGAGATCTAGCAGCGAATACGTTCTTCCGGCCCCTCGAGCTGTGCCACTCAGCAGTCCCCAGTTTTAGTCCTAGCCTAATTACGGGACAGTTTACAATGACCTGTTAACCTAGCAACCCGTATACCCTTCAAATGTGGGAGGAACCCAGAGCACCCAGAGATCACGGGGAGAACGTACAAACAGTGGCAGGAATTGAACCCGGGTCACTGGTACTGTAAAGCATTGTGCTAATCACTGTGCTACCTGAATTATGATCCCTGCAGGACTCCATTGGTCACAGACCTCTAGCCAGAATAACATCCCTCCAACACTACCCTCTGTCTTCCACGAGCAAGCTAGTTCTGCATTTAAACTACCAGGTCAATGTCAATCCCATGCATCCTAATCTTCTGGATAAGCCTACCATGGTGGATTTTATCAACCGCCTTGTCAAGATCCTTGTAGATAACATCTACTGCCCTACCCCTACCAATCATCTATGTCACCTCCTCAAAAGACTCAAACAACTTTGTAAGACATGACCTGCTCCATTCAAGGTTGTGATGACTGTCCGTAATTAGTCCATGTTCTTCCTGTTATGAGTAAATCATATCCCTAAGAATTCTCTCCAAGAGCTTCTCTATCACTGATGTGAGGCTCCCTGGCCCATAATACCATGGATTATCCACATTGCCATTCTTAAAGAATGGAACAACATTAGCCGCTCTCCAGTCATCCATGACCTATTAAGGATACAAAGATTTTTGTTAAAGCCTCAGCAATCTCTTCTCTTGTCTCTCAAAAATTTGGGACAGATCCCATTAGGCCCTGGGGATTTATTCACCATAATGCTCTTCAAGAGACGCAATACTATCTCCTTCTTGATCTCAAAATGCCCTAGCATATTGGAATGCCACACCATGATCTAAGTAACCTCCATATGCCCTTTTCCTTCGTCAATGCTGACCCAAACTGAAAATCAGAAAATTGCAGATGCTGAAAATAGGAAATAAAACCAGAAAATGTTGGAAACACTCTGTAGAGAGTCAGAGTTAACCTTTAAAAGGTTCATTTATTATCAAAGTATGTATGCTATATACAACTCTGAGATTTATCTTCTCCAGATAGCCATGAAACAAAGAAAACCATGGAAGTCATTCAAAGGAAAAAACATCAAATCCCCCACCGCACAACAAAAAAAATCATGCAAACAGCAATATCAACCTCCCCCCGACGTAAAAAAAACAAATTGTGCAAATGGCATGAATATCAAACCCCAAACCCCCCCACTTGTACAAATAAAAAAAGCACTAGCAAATTGCACCAAATGGCAACAAGAAAGAACAGGCAAAAACAGGATAGAATGCAGCCCAATCCATAAATCGCAGAACTTCAGTAACATCCTCCAACAGCAACAAGGGAGGGAGAGAGTCCACTCAGAGGCAGGGCAGTGAGCGACAGGCCGTCACACACAGATATCTGTCAGGTCAGACTTTCTGCTTTTATTTCACTGCTGTACTATTACTCAGACATGTTTCTATGAGTTTTTGAATTTTACTCAGGCCTTTTGGACACTGAGCTACATTAGTAGTAATCATTTGCAGTCATTCACATCATTGCTGTCATTCAGCGTCTCCAGGTGAACTGGTCTCACTTACCTCATGGTAACATGTGAGTAATCACCCACCAACTGTTCTGACAGCACCTCCACGTGAATATCTGTGTCATAGAACTGCTTCCCCATCTGTCGCAGCTGTCCCATGGCATAGTGAAGGTATCCTTTCCGTTTACTCCTGTCCACAAGCAGAAAGCACCCGGGATCAACATTAAATCACATCACCCAAGATGACTCTAACGATCCCAATCCATTCTGAAAGGTATTACACCCTCTTGAAAGATCAGTTCCCCATCAGGGAAGTTCAGTCCTCAAGTCGACACTGCCAAGTGGTTATTCAACAAGGAAAGTTGAACTTCATCACCTTGAAATGTTCACCTCTGCAGAGACAACGGCAGACTTCTCGCCCACCACAAATCTTTGCTTTATTCCTAAATATTCCCAGTAAACACAAACCTAATAATTAAAGATTTAACATTATCAAATAAATCAGCATAAACATGTCATTTATAGAAGAGTTTTACGGACTTAAATTCTCTTCTTCTACACCGCAAAGTGTTACCAAAGATCATTCTGAAAGGTCTGCTCCAAATCTTTAAACTCAACCTCCCTCCTAACACAGATATTTTCACTCCATTTATCACTTACTAAAGTACGTTGAAAATTTCACTCAAACTTCCCTCCCTCTTTTTTTCCCTAACCCTCTCCCCACCAGCTCTGCCTGCTTCCTTACCAATTCTCCCCGCACCTCCCCACCACTCATCTCTCTGCCTCCCACTGGAGAAGCTGTTGATGCGGTTAGTGAACTTTCAGAAAGGTGTATTAACATTTAAAGTGCACAGTAATGCAATGAATTTGTTTAGGAAGTCTGTGACCAGTGTCCCAGGGATCGGTGTAGGGTTCCAGCCATTTTTTGCCAGTGGGGGGAGAGGGGATTGTTGCTTGCTGCCCCTTACCTGCGGGAGGGAGGAGAGGGGAGCTGGTGGGGGTTTTGGGGTTCTAACATTTAACTGTCATTCATTCTTTGGGGCACTCCTCTGTTTTCATGGATGGTTGTGAAGAAAAAGCATTTCAGGATGTATATTGTATACATTTCTCTGACATTAAATTGTACCTTTGAATCCTTTGATTTACAACATACATCAGTAGTTTGGACAAGATGATCAAGTACGATATATTCAAGTTTGCTGATGATAAAAAGAGGGTTGGCTGTAGGGGTTATGGTCAAAGAAATGAAAACAGAGTATTGTTTAAATGTGGTGAGTTTGAAAGGTATTGGTAACCAGAGGAATCTGGGTGCCCTTGTACGTGAACCATGCTGTTCATCAAAAGCAATGAGGAAGGCACACAGTATGTTGACCTATTTCCTCAAGGTCTGCTTCTGCTGAGAGTCTGACAGCATTCTGCTAAAGGGCAAAGATGGCCCTTCAGTATCCCAGCTATGCTCTCCACCCCATGCCTGGATCCCCCTCTTTTCTCAAAGAATTCTCCAACATTCACCACTCTCCAGCTCCTCTGTGCCCCACAGCAAAACTTCTTTACTTAGCTTCTGTATGGGGATCATTCCCAGCATCCTCCCATCCAATGGGCACCCTCTGACCCTATCAGAACTGACCTTTCACCCCAGCACACTGACCTTATTGTACTGATCCTTGACCCCCGTACCATCTGACCTAACTGGCACTGACCTTTGACCAGAGCACCCTCTGACCATATTGATACTGATCCTTGACCCCAGCGCTCACTGACCCTTCATCCACATCTTTTCCCAGAGGGTAAACATCACTCTTTGCACTCTGAAGTTCCCTGAGCATTGCTCCCCCTCCCTGCCACACCACTACATGCCCCACCGCTCCCTGATTTCCCTCCTTGGCCCACTGCTCCCTGATATCCCTCACTGCCCCACAACCTGCCTGTGCCTTGGTTTCTATTACCTGTAGTGCAGTGTAACTCCTGTAGCCGACTCCTCCTGGCAGAAGAATGTTGGAGGCTGCACCTTAGGATAACTGAAGCGAAGGTACTCGTGTAGATTGTCCAAGCCATTCACAAAGTCTCGCACGTGTCTACCCAGGACCTAGGAGGGAGGTGAGGTGTACACATTGTGAGATAAACATCTGGAATGTACGTATCAGAGGACTGTATCTGAGCACTGATCTCTGCCCTAGCACTTAGCACCAACATATCATTCTCTGTAACAACAGGATCCTACCACCAAGCACATCTTTTTCCTTCCCACCCCTCCCCTAACTCTGCTTTCTATGCGACTCCATTGTCCATTTGTCCCTCTCCACTGATTGCCATCCTGGCACTTATCCTGCAAGCTACTCCGCCTCCCTCACCACCATTCAGGCCCTAAACAGTCTTTCACCTGAGAGTCTGCCAGGTATTCCCGATGCGGCCTCCTCTACATCTGTGAGACCCAACGTAGTTTGGGGGACAGCTTCGTCAAGCACTTTCATCCGCCACAAAAGGCTGGATTTCCCAGTGGCCAGCCATTTCAATTCTACTTCCCATTCTTATTCTGACATCTTCAGCCCTCTACCTTTTCCACCAATCACCTCCCAGCTTCTTACTTCATCTGTTCTTCCCCCACCCACCCCCTTCCCCCTCACCTGGTCTCATCTAACACCTACCAGCTTCTCTTCTTTCCCCTCTCCCCACATTTTTATTCTTGGATTTTCCCCACTTCCTTTCCAGAACTGATGAAGGAACTTGGCCCAAAATGTCAACTGTAGCAGGAGAAAACAGCTCCAATGGTTGAGTTCCTCCAGCGCTTTTTATGTTTCCCAAGATTTGCAGCATCTTATGTTTAGGGTTTCCTTAACTCTAAGATGCTGGAAATCTTGGGCATTTCCAATGCTTGGTTTGTCTGCAATTTGGAAAGTTTTCCTGGCACATCCATGCCTGAGTCATCAATAAAAAACACCCAGACATCCCAGTACTTATCCACAGGGAGCAACACTGTCTATCATCTGACACATCTCTGCTTTCTCCTTTCTGCCATGAAAGTCCTTCAGGATACAAACACTTTCAGACCTTGGGTGGAAAAGTGAGAGAGAGAGCCCATAGAGTCAGTGACAGGACGGAAATAGAGCCCCTAGCACTGTGGCCAATAGGAGTCTGAAAGCTTGGGGAAAGCCCGTGGACTCTGCAGGCAGCTATCAACACAGGAGAGGCACAGGACAGTGGAGGACAGCAGGAGAAAGTGGGTTGAGTGACACGGGGAAAGCTCAGAGTGCGTTACTGTTAACTCCTTGGGGAATTGAATACTAAAGCTGGGAATTCTGTATCAATGATATAATTGAATACTAAAGCTGGGGGGGCTCTGTATCAATGATATAATTGAATACTAAAGCTGGGGAGTCTGTATCAATGATATAATTGAATACTAAATCTGGGGGGGTCTGTATCAATGATATAATTGAATACTAAAGCTGGGAATTCTGTATCAATGATATAATTGAATACTAAAGCTGGGGATTCTGTATCAATGATATAATTGAATATTAAAGCTGGGGGGGTCTGTATCAATGATATAATTGAATACTAAAGCTGGGGGGTCTGTATCAATGATATCATTGAATACTAAAGCTGGGGGGTCTGTATCAATGATATAATTGAATATTAAAGCTGGGAATTCTGTATCAATGATATAATTGAATACTAAATCTGGGGGGGGTCTGTATCAATGATATAATTGAATACTAAAGCTGGGAATTCTGTATCAATGATATAATTGAATACTAAAGCTGGGGATTCTGTATCAATGATATAATTGAATATTAAAGCTGGGGGGGTCTGTTTCAATGATATAATTGAATACTAAAGCCGGGGGGGGGTCTGTAACAATGATATAATTGAATACTAAAGCTGGGAATTCTGTATCAATGATATAATTGAATACTAAAGCTGGGGATTCTGTATCAATGATATAATTGAATACTAAAGCTGGGGGGGTCTGTATCAATGATATAATTGAATACTAAAGCTGGGAATTCTGTATCAATGATATAATTGAATACTAAAGCTGGGGGGTCTGTATCAATGATATAATTGAATATTAAAGCTGGGAATTCTGTATCAATGATATAATTGAATACTAAATCTGGGGGGGGGTCTGTATCAATGATATAATTGAATACTAAAGCTGGGAATTCTGTATCAATGATATAATTGAATACTAAAGCTGGGGATTCTGTATCAATGATATAATTGAATATTAAAGCTGGGGGAG
This sequence comes from Mobula hypostoma, assembly GCF_963921235.1. Classification (NCBI taxonomy): domain Eukaryota; kingdom Metazoa; phylum Chordata; class Chondrichthyes; order Myliobatiformes; family Myliobatidae; genus Mobula; species Mobula hypostoma. The sequence goes on along the minus strand of NC_086128.1, from coordinate 11,437,412 downwards.
TCTGTATCAATGATATAATTGAATACTAAAGCTGGGGGGTCTGTATCAATGATATAATTGAATACTAAAGCTGGGGGGGGTCTGTATCAATGATATAATTGAATACTAAAGCTGGGGGGGTCTGTATCAATGATATAATTGAATACTAAAGCTGGAGGGTCTGTATCAATGATATAATTGAATACTAAAGCTGGGAATTCTGTATCAATCATATAATTGAATACTAAAGCTGGGGATTCTGTATCAATGATATAATTGAATATTAAAGCTGGGGGGGTCTGTTTCAATGATATAATTGAATACTAAAGCTGGGGGGGTCTGTATCAATGATATAATTGAATACTAAAGCTGGGGGGGGTCTGTATCAATGATATAATTGAATACTAAAGCTGGGAATTCTGTATCAATGATATAATTGAATACTAAAGCTGGGAATTCTGTATCAATGATATAATTGAATACTAAATCTGGGGGGGTCTGTATCAATGATATAATTGAATACTAAAGCTGGGAATTCTGTATCAATGATATAATTGAATACTAAAGCTGGAGGGTCTGTATCAATGATATAATTGAATACTAAAGCTGGGAATTCTGTATCAATCATATAATTGAATACTAAAGCTGGGGATTCTGTATCAATGGTATAATTGAATATTAAAGCTGGGGGGGTCTGTTTCAATGATATAATTGAATACTAAAGCTGGGAATTCTGTATCAATCATATAATTGAATACTAAAGCTGGGGGGGGTCTGTATCAATGATATAATTGAATACTAAAGCTGGGAATTCTGTATCAATGATATAATTGAATACTAAAGCTGGGAATTCTGTATCAATGATATAATTGAATACTAAATCTGGGGGGGTCTGTATCAATGATATAATTGAATACTAAAGCTGGGAATTCTGTATCAATGATAAAATTGAATACTAAAGCTGGGAATTCTGTATCAATGATATAATTGAATACTAAAGCTGGGAATTCTGTATCAATGATATAATTGAATATTAAAGCTTGGGGGGAGGTCTGTATCAATGATATAATTGAATACTAAAGCTGCGGGGGGGTCTGTATCAATGATATAGGGCACTGGAGGGACCACATCTGTTGTATATGTACAGGACTGGTGTTCTTTGAAGAAGAATGTTCGTGCATTGGAGGGAGTTAGGAGCAGGTTTACAGGTAAGAATGGAATCAGACAAGGACAGCTCGGACAGGCTGGGCTGATATCTGCTTGTTCTCAGAGAATGGAAGACATATGATTATGTGGATCCTTTGCAGATTGGGTTTGGAGAGAGTGTTTATTCCTCCGGAGCAGGGGTTCCACAGACCCCTTAGTTAATGGTAGGGTCCCGAGTCATCAAAAGGGTTGGGAACCCCTACTCTAGGAGAATCTAAAATAACATTGGCCTTTTAAGATGCAGAGGATGTTAATTGTTTCAGCTCTCAGAGAATCATGAGGCATTGAAAATCTCTTCATAAAGTGGTGGAAGCAGAGAATGATTTGAAAAAGTTTAAGGCAGTGGAAGATATACATTTAATGGTCAAGTGGGTGAAGGGTTCTCATGGGTAGGAGAGAATGTGGAGTTAAGGTTTTAAAGGTTTCAAAGGTACAATTTAATGTCAGAGAAATGTATACAATATATATCCTGAAGTGCTTTTTCTTCGCAACCATCCATGAAAACAGAGGAGTGTCCCCAAAGAATGAATGACAGTTAAATGTTAGAACCCCAAAGTCTCCCCAGCTCCCCTCCCTCCCACGTGTAAACAGCAGCAAAGCAACGATCTCCCCTGCCCCACCAGTAAAAAAAAATGCATTGAACACTCAAGCATGCAGCAAAGACGCAGACTTGCAGTACCGCAAAGACTACTCGTTCACCCGGTGTTCGACATACCACAGGCTCTCTCTCTCTCTCCCTAATAAGGGAAAAAGAGCTGTCTCCATCTCCATTAGTTTACAATCTCAACTTTACATCAGCCATGATCTTGTGAAATGGTGGAGGTGGTGGAGCCTAGTCTTGTTCACAATTCTTGTGTTCAAACATACCATCTCTGTCTCTCCCCACCCAGTATTGGGCCCATCTCCCACCCTTTCCCCACCCCCACACTACCCCATCTCCCTCATCAGTAACTTGGCCCTTGCCCCCTTTATTGTCACTTCCCAATACCTAACCCCTCTCTCTCTCCACTCCCTCTTCCTCCCCAGTAAAGCACATGACCCTCCTCTCCCTGCCCCTTTATTCCCCCCTCCCTCCCCCGTACACAACCCTCCCCTCCCCCTCCCTAGAACACGATACTCTTTTCTCTCCCCGGAACAGAACACTCTCCTCCACCCACAGCCAGTGTGGAAGTTACCGGGGACTGGGAACCCCTGGGAGCTCCATAACGGACGCCAGGTTCACCACTCACCTTCAGGATCCGGTCATATCCATACTTCCCCACGAATCCTAGGAAGTAGACGCCCCAGGAGTTCATCAGCTCGCTGTAGGGGGTGCCAGTCACTCCGCTTGCTGCCATGGCGATGCCTGGGATGACACTCTCACTGTAGACCTGGCGGCAGCAATGGGAGGGCAGTCAATGGGGACCAAAGTGCGGTCCCATCTGGGACTGCCACACCGTCTGGGGTACTATACCGTTCCGGTGTACTGTACCACTTGGGTCCACTGTCTGGGAGTATTGTAGTGTATGGATGTACTGTACTGTCTGGGAGAACTGTACTGTCTGGGGTACTGTACCATCTGAGAATACTGTAGGGTCTGGGAGTATGAACCATCTGGGAGTACTACACTGTCTTGGAGCACTGTACTCTCCGGGTGTACTGTACCATCTAGCAGTGCTGAACCATCTGTGCTACTGTACCATCTGGGTGTATTACACCGTCTGGGATTACTGTACTGCTAGGCAGCTTGTGAACAATGTCTGACACACCTCTGGGTGTGGTCTGGTTCACTGGTGCCCTGTTACCAGCTGAGAAGCAGCATGCCCTGTGGTCTGGGAAAGCTAACTGGAAAATTCTAGGGAAAAAAGGGTAATTAATAAATTGAGTTGGTATCTATCGATAATAAACTTCCTCAGTGGACGAATGTCAGGCCAAATGTTCCTGACAGCAGGGAGATGAAACCTGGACAACCAGTCAGTCTGCCTGAAGCAGCGTCCACCAGTTCCAGCTCAGTGTCTGGGAACGGATCGTTAACAAAAATTTGGAACAGGAGACAACCCACTGACTGGGTTCCAGTTAGGTAAGGAAACGGATGTGTCACGGCGAGCACTGGCAATGACTGAGCCCAGGTGCAGAGCAATGGCAGATTCCCAAGTAGAGGTGGAAACAAGAGTTTATACGTAAGAGTACCAACAGAGTATCGGTGATATGACCAAGCAACAGCACAAGATAAATCATTCTCAAAACAAGGACCCCGCGATAAGTGCTAATCGCGGGACTGCTTTAAGTAATCACAGTACACGGAAAACCCGTGCCAGTCAAAATAAACTTGACAAGATTAAACAAAAAGCACAAGAGCGTAATGACTCTAGCTAAGACAATAGTTAGTGAAAACAGGTGCTCAAGAAACCTAAAAGCCCAAAGCTGTCCTGCTCACTGCAGCGGCCTGCAGGGCTCATGACACAGAGATTCGCAATAATTAACACACATTGATGACTGTGGGTAATGGCTGCCATTTGTGTATACGTTGGTCACTTTGTTTATAAATGTCCCAGACAAACAGAATCATACAGCATGGAAACAGTCCCACTTCCCAGCGTCTGGTCCATAACCTTCTAAACCTTTCCAATCTGTGTACCTGTCCAACTGTCTCTTAAAAGTTGTTATTGTACTTGCATCAACTACCTCCTCTGGCAGCTTCTTATACCCTTTGTGTAAAACATTTGATCATTAAGTTCTGATTAAATCTGTCCCTTCACCTTAAACTGATGGCTGTTAGGTTTTGATACCCCAACCCTGGGGAAAAAGACTCAGCATTCACCCTATCTGTGTCCCTCATGATTTTATACATCTCCATAAGATAACCTCATTCTCCTAAACTCCAGGAATAAAGTCCTAACCTATCTAATCCATCTCAGTCCCTCTAGTTTGGCCAACATTCTTGTAGATCTCCTCTGCACTCTTTTCAGTTTAGTAACACCTGTCCTACAGAGCGACCAAAACTGAGCACAATGCTCCAAGAGCAGCCTCACTAGCGTCCTATACAAACTTACCATGAACTCCCAACTCCTACACTCAATGTCCTGACTAACAAAGACCAGAGTGCCAGAAGCCTGCATTACCATCCTCTCCACCTGCAACTCCACTTTCAGGAACAATGTGCTTATACCCCTCGGTCCATCTGTTCTACAACACTCCCCGGGGCCCTGCTGTTCACTGTGATTTGACTTTCCGAAATGCAACACCTTGCATTTATCTAAACTAAAGTCCATTCACCTGCTTACCCAGTTGATCAATATCTCTCTGTAAATCTTGATAGCCATCATCACTGTCATCTGCAAACTTACGAACCTTGCCTTGTACATTCTTATTGTTGTTTGATAGCTGACAATGTGAACAGGAACTTGCAAAGGGATGTTGACAAATGAAGTGAAGTCATGAAACAGTTAGACAACAACCCACTATCCATTAAGATTTATGAACGGAATATTTACAGAAAGGTGAGATGCTGAGGGATCTCAGGGCTCCAGGTACAGACATTAGTGGGATCACAAACAAACACCAAAACTGGGTGATGTTTACCTCATGAGTTACAAATGAGTGAAGCCTCACATCAGCCCGCTCCCGCACCAGCTTCCACACATCGTCTCCGTACGACTCCTTGATGAAATCGTGCAGACTCTCACACAGCAGCCCGTACATCACGAGGGTGAAGCAGGGGGAGTCCTGACAAGTGATGCCAAATCTTCGTTCTGTCTCCGAGCGAGGGTTCTGCTGCAGACTGAGTGCCACAGACTTGCTCGCTGATCTAATGCCAGCTGACATAAACAGACCAGGCTTCACGGGGCAACCTTCAGCACCACATGGTCACTCCTTTGTCAGAGAACATCAGGCTGCACCCTTCAGCAAGCTCTTGACCTCATTCACTCAGGCCTGCTCTGGGTCTTCATATCCAGCCAGGAGGATGTGGAATCCTACAGCCTCGAGTCGGCAGCACTGTGAAACAACCCAACAGAGACTACCCTTCATAAATCATGGGCTCCCCTACTCACTACTTTGTGAGATTGGCCTCATCTTGACCACACTTTGTAGTTCTGTGGGATCTTTGAGAAAATCCTGTTTCCATAGCAGGTCCATATTCAAAACCTTTAAACAGTCGGCTTGAGCCCACATTTGCTGCTTACATTGATCAACATGCTATACAAGAGCCTGACAATTGCAGCACTGACACTAGACTCCATGAAGTGATCTGGGTAACTACATTGCCTCGGTAAAGCCAGGCTCCGGTGTCCTCACCTTTGATCCAAAGGAGCTTCTCTGGGAAATGGACAGGAATCACACCATAGCGTCATTGAGGTATACAGCACAGAAAAAGGCCCTTCTGCCCAACTTTGTCCATTCAAACCAAGTTACCTGCTTGAGCTAGTCCCATCTACCCGCATTTGGCCCATATCCCCTCAAGACCTTTCCTACCCATGCACCTGTCCAAATGTCTTTTAAGCAGTGTAATAGTCCCCAGCTCTGTCACTTCCTCTGGCAGCTTATTCCATACACCCACCACTGTCTGTGTGGACAACCTGCCCTCAGGTCCTGTTGAAGCTTGCCCCTCTCACTTTAAACTTATTCTACCTAGCTTTAGACTCTCCTGCTGTTGGGGAATAAAAACTGATCATCCACTTTGTTTATGCTCCTCATGATGTTACATCCCTCTATAAGGTCACCCCTCAGCGTCCTTTGCTCCAGGGAAAGCAGTCCCAGCCTATCCAGTCTTGCTTTGTAATAGGTGCCCTGCTGTCCCGGCAACAACGTGGTGAATTTTTACTGCACCCTTGAAACCTAACAACGTCCTTCCTATAGCTGGGCGAACAGCAGTGGGCACAATCCTCCAGGTATGGTCTCACCAATGTCTTGTATGGTTGTATCACTCAGCTGGGAATGGACAGGGATTGGGTCAGACTGGGAATGGGTGGAGGTCACACTGGAAAATTCAGTGCTCTTGTTCAGGTGAGAAACTGCATCCAATTCCTGGACATTCATCTCAATGTTCTGCAGTGACAACCGCACATTCCAGGCAGGCACTTGACTTACCTTGTTGAACTAAAATGAAGCAAAGAACTGAAAGACCTAGACTACATTTGGGCGTAAGTGGCAAGTTAACGTCTGCAATACAAAAGTGCCAAGCAGTGACTGTCTCCAATGAGAGAGAATCTAATGACCTACCATTAACACTCTTGTGCTGACTCCCTAATCAGCAATGGTTACCATGCACCAGAAACTCAACCAGACCAGCCACACAAATACCATGGCCACAACAGCAGGTGCACAGGAGCACCAGCAGCTTCAGGTCAGACACCACCCGGGCCTGGAACTACACGGCGGGACCTTCCTTGCCCTTGAGTTTCTGGTCCATGGTAACCACTGCTGATGATCGGGGACTGTGGCGGATCAAGACAGTTCACCATCACCTTCCAGAGGGCAGTTGGGCAGGGGAAACAAATGATGGATCTGGATTGTAAAAGTAATTTAATTTTAAAATGCCATGCATAATCTGCTCACTGGACTTTCCACGTCGTTCACCGTGCCATGCCACACACCCACCACAAGAAGGCAGATACCAAATGAATGTGAGAGACAGGGCTTGTGCTGAAGGGTGCATCCAGGCTGTGAGGTATTACACGTACAGCTGCTGTCTGGCTACTCTTCCCCATGACATCAGTAACCTGTAAAAATAAAATAAAATAAATAAAAATTTTAAAAAATCAGGAACTCTCTGGTGTGGTCATTATAGGAACAAAGCTGGTTCCCTTATTGCCATCTCAGAATGAGGCACATATTAAAAAGCAAATACTCTGTGTTCTTGAAAAGTAAATGATGTACCTACTGTAGAAATATTCATGAGCCCTGTCCCAAGACAATTGGTAGATTCACTCTAATCCTCTCCGTTAAGTACTCTCAGATACGAAGCAGACCTCTGAGGAGGCCGGGGAGGCTAATGTGGGATCCCCAGGCAGTGTCACAGATGCAGCAGGAGATCCTGATGCGGTGCCGGGCTGTGAGGGTACTCTGTGGGGTGCTCCACTGCTTCTGTCTCCCACTGTGTAACCTTGAGGTTCTCAGCACCATCTCCAATCTTCCCTCTCCACTTTGGGTGGATGTGGGCCTCTCCCAGGAATCAGTGGAGATATTACCAAGTGATTTCAAGATGTCAGGGCATCTGCAGGGTCAATGCAGATCGCTAGTTTTCTTCTCCAGTCTTGGAACCACCACCGGAGAGCTGTGGAGAATGATGCATTTGCCTGAGGCATTATCAACTGTGGTATTTCATGGCAGAAACTTCTGATGGCTCTTTATAATTCGGAGTTGTGTGCTTGCTTGTATGTTTATTACAATTCACAATCCAGTGAGATAGGGTCCAGGGAGTGTCAGTGGATCTGTAACCCAGTGGGAGAGGATGACCCATCGCTCTCCAACCACCTCACCCACGAGCTTCTTTTGTCTCCTTCCCTGTACTGACAAAGGGTCTTTGAGCTGAAACTGTTGAGTATTTGCATCATCTTCTGCTGTTGCTTTAGATTTCTAGCAACTGCGGTTTACATGACCTTTAATTCTGATTTGATCTCTCTGCAGACGCTGCCTGACCCACTGGAGTATTCCCAGCATTTTCTGTTATTCCAGAGGAAGGAACTCATTTGCAAAATGACCTATACATCTGTGTAAAAAGCGTGCCCTGCATGTCTCCTTTAACTTCTCCCCCCGACCACCCGAAAGCTACGGCCTCAGCTACTTGACATTTCCATCCCGGGGAACAGACTGACTACCTACCTTATCCAAAGCAACACACACAAAATGCTGAAGGAACTAAGCAGATCAGGCAGCATCTATGGAAATGAATAAACAGTCAGGCCGAGACCTTTCTTCAGGACTGGAGAGGAAGGAGGAAGATGCTGGAAGAAAAAGGTGGGAGGAAGGAAAGGAAGACCAGCTAGAGGTGATCGGTGAAGCCATGTGGGTGGGAGAAGTCAAGGGGTAGTGAAGAAAGAATCTGATAGGAGAGGAGAGTGGACCATAGGAGAAAGGAAAGGGGAAGGAGACCCAGGGGAAGCGATAGGCATGTAAGAAGAGGTAAGAGACCAGAATGGGGAATAGAAGAAGAGGGAAGGGGGAGGGAATTCTTTTTTTACTGGAAGTTATAAACTGGATACAGAGCTCCACAGCATTGTCCTGTAAAGTTACATCAGAGTCTTCCTATTTTTATATGCCTTATCGCCTGCAGCCTTCCTCATTAATCGCTTTTCTTGCCTAGTAACATTCTATGTTCCATGTGCTCAGAGCCTCGTTTCCCTTACACCGCAATATTTTGTCATCTCACTCTAAATAATTCATTTGTTTTTCCAATTTTCCTTTAGGTGTGGTTTAACCTCACATTTCTCCCTTTATTTGTCTCTCACATAAACAGCATGTATATAAATACATCGTGTCCGCCTCACAGCTTGCTAACTCCCCTGTCTTTGCATCATCTGCAAAGTTGGCTGAAGTACTCTTGGTCATTCATTCCCGTCATCAGTACAGATTAGAAACAGCAGAGGAGCCCGCACTGACCTTACTTAATGACTGACTGATAAAACTGAGCCACTTATCATGACTTGCCCTCTTCTATTTTTCCATTTTTTGCCCGTGGGGGAGGGTGGCGATGTTCTTGTTGCCATTTGCTCAATTGTTTTTGCACATGGGGGGTGGTTTGATGTTTTTCTTTGAACGGGTTACATGGTTTTCTTTGTTTCATGACTGTCTGGAGAACGTGAATCTCAGAGTTGTATACTGTGTACATACTTTGATAACAAATGTATCTTGAACCTTGAACCTCTCCTCTGTCCATGCTATTACTACCAAACCTGTGCATTTTATCTTGTACAGTAATCTTTTAGTGGCATCTTCAGAAAATCCAAATGTAGAGTTATTGAGTTCTACAACAGGTCCTTCAGCTCATTTACCAACATATGGTCTATAGTTTTCTATCCCTTGGTCATTTAAGTGCTTGTCTACATAGGACCATAGGATAATTCGAGCAAGAGTAGATAGCCTGGCACTGCAAGCCTGCATCTTTTCTCTGCCAGTTTCCCAGCCCCAACTCCTCAATCTTTTGAAAATTGGTCTGCTTTACCTTTTGTATTCCCTCATGGATCTGACCTTCACAACATTTGGGATCGAGAATTTCAGAGATTCAGCTCCCTCTGAGAGAACTTCCTGTACACCTCAGTTTTAGATGCCCCGTCGTCCGAGGCTCTGCCACTGGCAGAAACATCTCGCTATCCGCCTGCCATGCCCCTCACATACGCTTCAATTACATTACCCCTCATTATTCACACTCCAAAAAATAAAGATCGAATTTTGTTTTAGCCCCTAGTGACAGAAGAACCCTCTGGTCCCAGGAAGTAGCTTGGTGAATATCCTTTGAGCTACAGTCCCCATAGATCTTTTCTTAAAGGGGCCAAATTGTGTCCAGTACTCCAGCTATGAACCACTAGAGCCCTGCATATTGTAACAAAACTTCCATTTTTTAAACTCCAACTCTCTTGCAATAAAGCTCAGTTAGCCATTTGCTTTTCTGCATCTGCCAGTTATCCTTTGGCGATTCATTCACCAAACACCTAAATCCCTCTGTATTTCACCCGGTACCAATCTTTCTCCAGTTAGAGAACAGAGTGCTTAAGGTCCTTCTCGTCAAAGTGTACGTCCTCAAATATTCCTTTATAAATCTTCTTTTGTCAAGCTCTCACTCTCTGTCTTGCTGAAGAGAGTAAATACCCTCTGTCCTATTTTAATTTCATCAGCAACTTGGATACCTGGCACTTTGGCCCTCTACCTCCCCCACAAGTGAGGGCTTGTATGTAGACAAAAAGATGTTTCCCATATTCTGAGATTGATGTGATCACTGGACGGTACTTCATATTGGTATCCTTCAGTGTTTTGGTGTTTTCTTTCTTGTGGACGATTGGTGGGCGGGTGATCTGTTAATTTTTTGTGTGTAGGGGGGTGGGGGTTTGGTGCTACTGCTGCTGTTCTTTTCTGCTAGTGGGAGGGGGGCAGGGATTGTTATTGTCACTTTTTTCTGCGGGGTGGGGGATTTTGGAGTCTGTGAGTTTTGTTTCTTTTCTTTTTCGTGCTAGGGCAGGGTGTTAGTTGATGTATTTTCTTTCATCAACACCCATGGTCTTTCTGTATTCAATGGCTATCTGGAGAAGACGAATATCAGAGTTGTATTGCACATGCATACTTAGACAATAAAATGAACCTTTCACCTGTTACATCTTCAACAAGTGAGGGTACAGAACTGATCCTACAATACCACCATCTCCTCCCTCCTATCTGTTGGAACCTCTCAAAGAGCCAGGAGATAGATTGCCACCAACACGACCATTATATCTGCAGAAGCATCCCTTGCGACCCTTGGAATTGAATGCCCCAGTCAAGGCTGCTGAGGACTGGAACTGATGATTAGAAAAGGCTGACAAGGGTCCTGAGATGATGTGACTGCAGGAAATGAGTGTCAAAAGGTGCTAAGGACCAGGGCTGATTTCAGGAGTGAGTGGCAGAGGTGCTGAGGGCAGCTGGACAATCAAACAATGAGTGACCCAGGGAGCAGAAGGGGAGATGATAAAAGGGGTGGTCAGCACTGGGGCCTGAGGAGTTGATCACAATGGATGGGCCAGTCAGGCTACAGGGGGCTGCTGCTATTGAAAATATCAAGGAAGGGTGCTGAGGTCAGGAGTCATCACAGGAGGCATTGCCTTCAATGCTGAGAAGGGGATGTCACTGGTATGATTCTCAGTCCCGAGGGCAGCGGGCGATTTCAAAAATGAAATGGGTCTGAGACCAGAAGTGAATTCAGGGTCTTGAGGTGAAGTGCGACCGGCGGGAATCCAGTCTGTGCAGTGGTGTCCCGACAACGAATGGCCGCCCTGCCCGGAGCGCAGCAATCCAGTAAACACTTCCAGCCCAACCCCTGGTCTGTTTCCAAACCTTCCTCGCGTGGACGTTGGGAATCACATGAGCAGCGCTGAAGGCGGGCCGGGAGGAGGGCGAAGGGGTGAAGGAGGAGGGCTGGGGAGGGGGTTAGGTGTGGAAGTAGACGAGGTTCGGGTTGCGGCCGGGACGGGACACGGGCTCCCTGCCCCGACACCACAATGGGCACCAGATCCAGACGCTCGGAACCCCGACAGCTGGAGCAGGACCGCAAGAAGCTCGCCCTGAACACCTTCAGTAGAGTGGGTAAGGGGGAAGGTTCAGAGAAAAAGGGGTGGAGGAGAGAGGTGGGAAACGGGGGCTGCGGAGTACCCGCCGCTCTCATACCGCGCTCCAACTCTGACTAAATAAGGAGTGGCGACTGAGTGCGGGGGCTTCATTGGTGCACCGGCCCCGAGTGGGAATCACCCAGTCACCTTCTCACCGTCTGTCAGGGTTCTGGCCTGCTGTCTCCCCGTTGCCTGTCTGGGATCTACCCCGTTGTCTGTCCGAGATCTGTCAATCGGGAACCTCAGATTGAGTCTCTGATGCGTCCTTTGGGTTGGTTGGTCTCGGGAGCTATTGCTCCTCGTCCCGTCTCCGGAGGAGGGTGTTGGAGGCAAGGGTGAGGGGCTGGGACTTGGGAGGCCGGGGGAGTTAGATTTCCAGGTGTCGATCAGTGGTGAGGGGGCAGGGAAACAGCCGGCTGTATCTGGTGGGGTGAAGTCCCTGTGGGGATCAGCGGATCCCGTTCCGGGACGGTGTATGTTTGACCGTCCCGATCTCCGGTTCCGGCCTCACCAACAGGGTGACCACAACGGGCTGCCAGCAGCAGGTCAGTGCGGCTCCCCCGTCCTGAACCTCGGGTCTTGTGTCTACGTTACAAAACCTGCACCGCGAAAGTGTAAGGTTTAACCGGACACAGACTTCATCTTCCCAACGTCTGGGGTGATGAGGGAGAGTTCACAGATGCTTAATGTGACAGGCTTTATGGCGATGGTGGCTTTTCCAGCAGGCTAGGTGTGTGAATCGTTGATATGGTTTGAATAGGACAGGTCAGTGGTTGTCGATGTGGGTCAGACGCAGTGAGCTGAGAAAGGAATTTAAGGCAAGCACATTGTGACCGGGCTGAATGGCCATTTTCTTTGCTTCACATTTTATACTGTACTTTCATTCTGCTCCTTCTTGGGGTCTCAGTGAGAATCAGGGCACTTCCTAAAGGGTTAAGTGATTCAGAACTCCCGTTGTCATCTTGTAACCTCCGCTTTCCGTGCCCAGGATGGGGTAGATCGGCTGTCTGTGCAATCACTGGCAAGTTCAAAGTAAATTTATTATCGAAGTATGTATATGAGATTCATTTTCTTGCAGGCATTTACAGAAAGAAAAAACAGAGAAATACAATAACATTTATGACGAACTGTACACAAAGAAAGACTGCAACAAAGGTGCAAAAGAAGACAAATTGTGTAAATTAAAAAAAATAACATGAATTGTAGAATCCTTGAAAATGAGAGATGACAGCTGTCACCAAGCAGTCAGCTGCCATCACCCATCTTTCAAGCCCCATTATAGGGGAGAACTGAGCATTCCCTTTTATCTCTTTCTTGTTATCCTGTTGCTTCCTAATAACGGAGAGCAGAAATGTTTTTTACAAGAAACTTGTAAAAAAAGATGTTTCCAGGGTCTCAAAATAACTTACAGCCAATGAAACACTTTAAGGGGAGTCATTGCTGTAAAGTGGGACCAGTGGCAGCTGAACTGGGGATTTTTGGCTCAGACCTCTTGCCCTTGGAAATAATGCCACGGAACTTGAGGAAGCAGGTGTGTGGGTGGACGGGAGGGTGCTGTGAAAAAGTTCAATAATTCAGATTGTAGGAGTCAAGAACTGGAGTGCGACAACAATGGAGTTTTGATGGTTATAAGTTCATTAAGTCATGTGTTTGGATTGGAACTTCCAGCCAGCTGAGTTCATTGGTCAGTCTGGTGCCTTGTTTAGAGGGGTGGCAAATGACCCAACAGGGACATAAGGATCATGCATATGATTTAAAACTGGACATTCAAACTGAACTGAATTCTTTCAAGTCTGTTAGGTCTTGCCAACTGTTTCGGGTTAGTTTTAGTAGAAATGCCGTAGAAATCACTCTGGAGTTTGGGTAGAAGTTGGTTCCTAAAATTAATAAGAATATGAAAGTTAACTGAATAAAGGATAATTTTGAAATAATTATGTTTAGGAAATAGGGATTATCTACTCACAGCTCACAGCATCTCAAGTTTATAAAACAGCAAACAAGAGCATTGAGATTTTACATGTGTGTGTGGTACGGTTCTGTACAGTCGGGGTGAATGGTTTTGGAATCTGGCCAAAGTTTCAGTGTCTGAGGAGAGGAAGGGAGGTGAGCAGGGAGTCGGGGAAACCTGTATGGGGCTCTCCCTCTAAAACCATCTCTCTGTTGGGGTAAGTGTAGTTCTGGGTCATCTAGCAAGAGGCAAGATCACAGCCCCAGGACTGGCTCAGCTGTGCAGGGGGAGGGGCAAGTGTCCAAGGGTTACGATGGTGGGGCCTTGGCAGTGAGGGTCGAGGCAGGCACCCCTGCACCCATAGGCATTGTCTCCCTGGTACCACAGTCAACAATGTCAGCAGATGGGTGCAGAATGTTGTGAAGAGTAGGTGGCATGAGTGTTATTGGGTGATGCAGGCTCGTTGGCAGGACCTCTGAATCAAATAAAATAAAAAGTAAATGTGTGAATAAAGACATGGTGGGGTGGTGTAAGGTTTTAGATTTCTGGATCACTGGGTCCTTTTTGGGGAAGGCAGGACCTGTACAACCTAAATGGTTTGCACCTGAAGCACAACAGGTCCAATATCCTTGCAGGGTGGCTTGTTTGCTCTGTTGGGGAGGGTTGAAACTAATTTGGCAGGGAACAGGCTAGATGTACAATTGTGGGGAGGTGCAGTCTAATATAAAAGGGAAGCCACGTCAGTCCGGTAGGCAGAGCAGACATGGCACGAAAAGGCACATGAGAGGAATACGACTTGAAATGCATCTATTTTAATCCAAGTTTCTGGAGAGGCCAAGGAGCTAACAGTGTTGATCAGCATATGGGAATATGATACCGGTGCAATCACAGACGTGAAAAAAGGAAGGACGTGTAACCTTCAGGGATCTCAGGGGAAGTAAGAGGAGAGGGAAATGTGGTAATGAAGGATGGTATCAGATAAAAGAGGCAATATGAGAAATGCTTAGGAGTAAAAAGGAGGTGGGAAAAGTACTACAGGCCCCCTTACATTCAGCAGCAGAAAGAGGAATAATATACAGACAGACAGAGTAAGGGTAACACACAAAATGCTGGTGGAACTCAACAGGTCAGGCAGCGTCCATGGAGGGGAATAAAGAGTCGACATTTTGGGCTGAGACCCTTCATTGGGACTCAGGAGGGTATAAGTAACAGGGTTATAGTAGTGTGGAATTTTCTCAGTGTTACTGGGATAGCTGAGTGTGAATTGTGTTGGGGGGGGGGGGTTGATTTTTCAAATGCATCCAGGAGACCTTTAGAGCTGATAAATAGATGGTCCTAGATCTGAGCTTAGGGAATGTAGCCGGGCAAGCCTTTGGTGAGTTGGTGGAAGAGCATTTTGAACCCATCGCGTATCTTCTTTTTGCCCTCCTGATTTCCCTTGAATATTACTCCTACATTCTGCTGCTTCTTGATTAAAGGGAACCCCCAAAGCTAAAATTATGAGAATAACCTGGGAGGGAGTGGGACCAATCACAGATAAAGGAGAGAATTTGTGCATCGAGTCAGTGGATTTAGGCAAAATGAGTACTAAATGTGTACTTTGCATCAGTATTCACCAAGGAAAAGGACCTGGCAGATAGTAAGCTTTGTTTTGGGCATGCTCGTGTGCGAGGGCATTTTGAGATCACGAATGAGGTCCTGCTGGGTCTTTTCAAGTAGGATAATCCCCCAGGGCATGATGGGATTTATCCCAGACAATTGAGAGAAGGGGTAGGAAGCTATTGGAGAAGATTCTTAGGCATTTGGTCAAAAAAAATGGCCTGATTAAAGACAGTAATTATGGCATTGCACTGGACAGGTCACGTCTTATAAACTTGTTTGAGTTTTTTCATGAGGTGATGAAAGTGACTGATGAGAGTTGTCTACACAGGCAGGCGTTAGACAAAGTCCCTCATGGGAGACTCATCTGGAAGACTGAGATACATGAGATCCATGGTGAATTGGTCATTTGGATTCAGAATGGGCTTGTCCACAGAAGAGAGAGGGTAGTGGTCAATGGGCCTTATTCTAGCTGGAGGTTCATGACCTTTGCTTTTCCACAGGGATCCATTCTGGGACCTCTGCTGTTTGTGATGTGTACAAATGACCTGGATGAAGATGTTAATGGATAGGTTCGTAAGATTGCTGATGATAGAAAGATTTGTGGTGTTGTGGATAGTGTAGAAGGCTGACAAAGGATACAGTGGGATATAGATCAGTTGCAGACATGGGCAGAGAAATGGCAGATGGCTTTTAACCCAGCCGAAGGTGAAGTGTTGCACCTTGGTAAGTCAAACGTAAGGAGACAGTGCACTGTAATTGTAGGACCTTATCGATGTTGATAAACTGAGAGATTTTGGGGTCCAGGTTCATAGCTCTCTGAAAGTGGCAATGTAGGTTGATAGGGTGGTGATGAAGGCATATGGCATGCATGCCTTTATTAGTTAAGGAACTGAGCTAAGAGCTGCAGCTTTCTGAAAGGCTGATTCGGCTCCATCTGGAGTACAGCAAGTCTGCTCTGGTTGCCCACTGTAGGAAGGATGTGGAGGCTTTGGAGAGGGTGCAGAACAGGTTTACCAGCATGCTACCTGGATTAGATGGCATGTACTCTCAGGAGAGGGTGGATAAATTTGCTTTTTTCTCTGCAGTGGAAGAAACTGAGGGGAGATTTGATAGAGGTTTGTAAGATGATGGAAGGCATAGATAGAGTAGATGGGTTGAATGTCTAATACCAGAGGGGATTCATTTAAGGTGAGAAGGGGTAAGTTCAAAGGAGATGTGTAGGTGTATGTGGAGGCAAATACAATAGGGGCATTCAAAAGGCACATGAATATCAAAGTCAAAATCAAAGAAGAATTTCTTATCAAAGTGTGTATATTCCACTATGTACTACCTTGAGATTCATTTACAGAAAAATAAAGAAATACAAAAGACTTTTTGAAAAGCTATACATGAACAAAGGTGGACAAATAACCAATGTGCAAAAGAAGACGAGTTGGGAGGCATGGTAGCATCGTGGTTAGTGTAACACTATTACAGTGCTAGCTGTAAGATCAGGGTTCAACTTCCACGGCTGTTGTACGTTCTCCCCGTGTCTGTGTGGGTTTCCTCCAGGTGCTCCAGTTTCCTCCCACAGTCCAAAGACATACAATTAGGGTCGGTGAGTCGTGGGCAGGCGATGTTGGCGCTGGAAGTGTGACGACACTTGCGGGCTGCCCAGCACAACCCTCGCTGATTTGATTTGATACGAATGATGCAGTTCACCGTATGTTTTGATGTACATGTGATAAATAAAGCTAATTTTTATCATTAAAAATTGTTTCAAAAAATACTGAGAACATGAGTTGTAAAGTGTTCTTGAAAGTGAGTGGGTAGGTTGTAGAATCAGTTCAGAGTTTTGGTGAGTGAATCATCAATGCTGTTTCAGAAAACTGATGTTGGTTGTGTAATAACTTCCTGAATCTGGAGACGTGAGACCTTAGGCTCCTGTACCTCCTCTCCGATGGTAATAGTAGGAAGAGAGCCATGGGCTGGATGTTGTGGGTCCTTCATGAGTGGTTTCCTGTGGCAGCGCTCCATGTAAATAATGGAGAGGGCTTTTCCTGTGATCGACTGGGTTGTATCCACCACTTTTGATTGATTTTTCTGTTCCTGGACATTCTAGATCAGGATGCAACCAGTTAAGATATTCTCCACTGTTCGTTAAAAATGGAGGAAACGGAAGGATATAGACACTGTGTAATACAGTAGTTTAGCTGACCATTTGATTACTAATTAGTTCAGTATAACATTGTGAGCTGAAGGCCTGTTCCTGTGCTGTTTGATGTAATTTCTTTCCCCAGTATAGAAATGGCAAGTAGTAGGGGGCATGCGTTCAAGGTGAGAGGGGGAAAGTTTAAAGGAGATTCATAGGACAAGTTTTTTTTTATCGCAAGTGCCCGGAACACACTGCCAGGAGAGGTGGTAGAAGCAGATAGGATAGTGGCATTACAGGCATGTGAACAGGCAGGCATAAGTTTAAATTGGCATCATGTTTGGCACAGATATCGTGGGCTGAAGGCCTGTTCCTGTGCTGTACTCTCCTATGTTCCAAGTTTTTATTGACCATTCCGGATTTGTGGACATCTAATTCAAGGTCCCGCTGTTCCTCTAATCTCCACTGTACATTCCCTGACCCTGGTGAACTCCCTGCTCCCATGTCTCTGGATTGCATTTCACTTCCAAATGTTCTGCCCAACTGACCTGACCACCAGAGTCATTGAGTCCGACCGCACAAGAACATGTGCTTTTGGCCCACAAGTCTGCACTGACCAAACATCCATCGACACTGGTCCTAATTTCAATCCACCATGTCCCCCCCACATTTACATTCACCCCCCTCAAACCCAACCCTTCACCACACATGGGGCAATTTACGGTGACCAATTAGATTAGGTTAGATTATGAGGACACACAGTCTCTTTTATTGTCATTTAGTGATGCATGCATTAAGAAATAATACAATATTCCTCTGGTGTGATATCACAGAAACGCAAGACAGACCAAGACTGGAAAACTGACAAAAACCACATAATTATAACATATAGTTATAACAGTGCAAAGCAATACCGTAATTTGATAAAGAACAGACCATGGGCATGGTAAAAAAAGTTCAAAGTCTCTCGAAAGTCCCACCATCTCACGCAGATGGTAGAAGGGAGAAACTCTCCCTGCCGTGAGCTTCCAGCACCGCAAACTTGCTGATGCAGCACCCTGGAAGCACCCGACCACAGTCCGACTCTGAGTCGTCCAAAAACTTCGAGCCTCCGACACCGAGCACCATCTTTGCCGAGCGCTTCAACCCCAGCCCCGGCTGCCAGCAACAGGCAAAGCTGAGGATTTGGGGCCTTCCCTCCGGAGATTCTTGATCGCACAGTAGCAGTGGCAGCGAACCGGGCATTTCAGAAGTTTCTCCAGATGTTCCTCCATGCTTCTCACATCCATCTCCATCAAATCAGGATTGTGCACAGGATTGTGTATTTAACAAATACGATATCATTTCACCGGAGGCGCCACGGGCGCTGTGTCGCGCTGCCATCTTTTCCTCCCGCACCTAACCTAACAATCCCCACACCTTTGTATTGGGGGACGAAACAAAAACATCCAGAAGACACTGGAAGAACGTGCAAACTCTTCACAAACAGTATCTGAGGTCATTTTTGAACCAGGGTACTGCAGCGGTGAGAAAGACTGGTAAGGAAGGATCCTGGGGCTGTGACAGGCCCTCCTGTGCTTTCTTCAGATCAGCCAATGAATGTAACCATGACAACATTCTTCCAGTTCTGCTCCACCATTGGCACCCGCTACTGATGTCCTAAATTCAGTAATCCTCTCCCCAGTGCATCCATCTTTCTGCACAGTCAAAATTTCCCTCTTGACCACTTTTCCTCTTCCACATTCTCTCTATTTGGAAGCAGATCAATAGAGATGCTTAAGAGACACGTGACTACGCAGGGAGCAGAGGGATATGGATTACGTGCAGGCTAGAGGAATTTGGCATTGTGTTCGGGGCAGACACTGTGGGCCAAAGGACCTGTCTCTGAGCCTTGCTCTTCTATATTTATTCATTCACAGATTGAGGACTACTATACATTGGAAGTGTACTCTTTAGGACAGAGGAGGCTGAGTATAGGTTCAGAATCAAGTTTATTATCACTGATATACATTGTGAAATTTGTTTTTTGTGGCAGAGTTGAACTGAGGTGTAATATTATGAGGATCGAGGTGAGGCAGAGTTGAGGCGACAGGGCCCAGGTCCAGGCTTAAAAGCGAGGAAAAACCCAAGGTTTGAGCAATTTAAGCACTGGGCTGAATTGGAAAGGTCGGGTACAGGTTGAATCGAGGCAGTGGGGCCTGGGCCCGAGAGTGTATTGAAGTGCCAGGGCCTGGGGCTGAGACTAAGGAACGACCTGAGGTTTGATCGTTTTAAGTGTCAGGCCAGATTAGAAAGGTCAGGGTGTTGGAGCCGGACAGATCGATTCAGCTCACTGCTCAACAAGGTTTACTCGTTTCCGCACTGAAATGAGGCTGTGGCCTGCAACTAACAGGCTCCCAAACTGGCTGCAGTGATGACTGGCTTCGTGGCTGTGGACTCATTTTCGTGAACTTCAGTTCAGAATGTTATTTGCTTATTTTTATTGTTTGCACAATTTCTTTTTCTGCACATTGGGTGTTTGATGGTCATTTTTTAAAAAGTAGGTTCTATTGGGTTTCTTTGTTTTGTGGCTGCCTGTAAGGAGACAGATCTCAAGGTTGTATAACGTATGCATACTTTGATAATAAATGAACTTTGAACTTTGAGGAGCCCAGACAGAATAAATAAGGAGGCTGGATTTCCTTTAACAAAGGGACTGAAATAATTGGGAGATGGATTAGCAGGATAAGGGGTAAAAAGAATCACTTAGGAGGCATTGACAGGAGGGATTTCTGAGAGGTGGAGGCAGAAGCTCTTGATACATTGATCCTGTTACAGGCCCAGTGGTGGGAGTGGGATGACTTCTTCATCCAACATGGTTAAGCTGGACAGAATGGCCTAAGCTGTCAACCTGCTATGATTCTATGACACGTCCTGGTGCATGATGGGGAGAGCCTTTGGACATTTGAGACAGATTCGGACTCATACTCCTCACCTGATGAAAGTACAGGAGGCAGGGCCATGGGATGTCACAGAACTACAGTGAGTGCCCCCAGACCAGTACCTGTGGAGCTGAAGTGCATGTTCCTTTCCTCCCATCCTATCCCCTTTAATGTTAGCATTCCACCCCCTGCGGTAATTTTAAATTGTGATGACCCCTCTTTCCATTTCGTGTGACAGCAGGAGAAGTGATCAGCATCCCTTTGCCAACTAAGTTGCTCAACTTGAGAAGCTTTGAGAATTTAGCCAGTTGCCGGAGTACATTCCTGACTCTGCATAAACAATAATCTCACATTACTCACAGAGCCATTTCTGTATCAGTGACGTGAATATAAAACAGAGAGTAAGTTACTCAGGCCCTTGAGCTTGTTCCAGAGGGTTATTAGATTCCAAGAATAAATGGCAGCCAGCATGGATTTGGTAAAGGAGAACAGTGTATGAAGAAATCAGTCTAGTTCTTTTTAAAGTAATCAAGCTGGCTGATGAAAGTGGGTGGTTAACATGATTATACACAGTATATAAAGCTTTCAGACTGTCCCCAACCCATTCTTAGTGCCATTTGTCAGCTCACTTGAAGCCAGTAAGGTTAAAAGGCCTGCGTCTGTGATGGCGTAAAATCGGTTAAAGGAAAGAAGGCAGAAAATAACAATGAACACTTGTATTTCATGCTGAGTGGACATTTGACAGGATCACTCATTCCTGTTAAGATTTTAATAATTTTGCTTCAAGTTCCTGGGTGTCAGCATCTCTGAAGATCTATCCTGGGCCCAACATATTGATGGTGCAGTTACAATGAAGTCTCAATAGTGGCTATATTAAAAATTTGAGGAGAGTATGTCACCAAAGACTTTAGCAAATTTCTACAGATAGTGGAGAGCATTCTAACTGGTTGCATCACCATCTGGCATGGAGGGGCCATTGCACAGGATCAGAAAAAACTGCCAAAAGTTGTGAACTCAGCCAGCTCCATCATGGGCACTAGCCTCCCCAGCATTGAGAACATCTTCAAAAGTCAATGCCTCAAAAAGGCAGCATCCATCATTTAGGACCCCCGTCACCCAGGGCATGCCTTCTTCTCATTGTTACCATCAAGGAGGAGGTACAGGAGCTTGAAGACACACACTCAACGTTTTAGGAACAGCTCCTTCCCCTCTACTAATTGATTTCTGAATGGTTCATGAACCTATGAACACCACCTCCTAATTTTGCTCTCTTTTTCACTAGTATTTTTTATATATTATTGTAATTTATAACTTCCACAGGCAGGGATCGCTCCCTCTGTGATTCCCTTGTCCATTCATCCCTCCCCACTAATTTCCCTGCCGGTACTTATCCCACCAAGCAGCCAAAGTGCAACACCTGCCCATTGACCTCCTCCCTCACCTCCATTCAGGGCCCCAAACAGTCCTTCCAGGTGAGGCAACACTTCACCTGCAAATCTGCTGGGGTCATCTGTTGTGTCTGGTGTTCACAAAGCAGCCTTCTCTACAGACCCGTCATAAACTGGGGACCACTTTGTCTAGCACCTCTGCTCCATCTGCCAAAAGCGAAACTTCATAATCAGGATCAGGTTTAATATCACTGGCATATGTCATGAAACTTCTTAACTTTGTGGCAGCAGTACAAAGCAATACACAATAATAGTGAGAAAAAACCATGAATTACAGTATGTGGTGGCGTCTGTTAGTCTCGTGAGACCATGGATCTGCGCCTGGATTCTCCAGGGTGCAGGCCTGGGCAAGGTTGTATGGAAGACTGGCAGTTGCCCATCCAGCAAGTCTCCCCTCTCCACGACACCGATGTTGTCCAAGGGAAGGGCAAGGGCTGATACAATTTGGCACCTGTGTTGTCGCAGGAGTTGCCAGAACGAGGTTGAAGGCAATGTCGGACTGCCTTAGGGACTGCAGCTCCGGATTTGTCCTCAGCGTTTACTCCCAAAGCCATTCCCATGAGTGGGTATGGCCGCAAGGCAGTGGAGGTTTGAAATCAGAGTTTTCCCTCTCTTAGATGGACTGCCTTCCCAGGCTAACGAGCTCCATCTACCCGAAGCACTGGTTTTAAGGCACCAGGAGCCGCCTTTGCCCCTTCTTCTGTCAGTAGAAACAGTTCCGCCGGGCTTAGAGGCTAAGCCACACGAGAAGGCCAGGAGTTGGACTTGGTTGTCAGAGGCTATTTGAGGCGCAGGTTGTAAGGAGCACTTTTAGGTAGTGGGAGCTTGTCCCCACTACCATTTCTCGGCTTGACAACCTTGGAACCTTTACAGTATATAAGATAGTTAAGTTAAATAAGTATTACAAAACATAAATAACAAAAAGTGAGGTAGTGTTCTTGGGTTCAACGTCTCTTGGATGGCGGAGGGGAAGAAGCTGTTCCTGAATCACTGAGTGTGTGCCTCCTACCTGATGGTAACAGTGAGAAAAGGGCAGGCCCTGGGTGCTGGGGGTCCTTAACAATGGACTCTGCCTTTCTGAGGCACCGCTCCTTGAAGGTGTCTTGGATACTACTGAGTCTAGTACCTATGATGGAGCTGACTGAGTTTACTACTCTCTGCAGTTTACTTTGATCCTGTGCAGTACCCCCCCCCCCGACGGAACACCTGTAGAAATTTGCGAGTATCTTTGGTGACGTACTAAATCTCCTGAAACTCCTAATGAAATATAGACGGTGGAATGCCTTCTTTATAGCTGCATCGATATGTTAGGACCTGGTGGCCAAAATGTTGGTCTATCTCCTCCTCTTGTTCCACAGTGAAGCCACCCTCAGAGTGGAGGAGTTATACTTTATATTCCATCTGGGTAGCCTCCAATCTGATGGCATGGATATCGATTTCTCCTTCTGGTAAAAAAAAATTCCAGGGAGTATTGGGAAGGAGAGAGACCTCGATGTACAAATCCAAAGATCTCTGAAAGTGACAGCAGAGGCAGACAGGGGCAGGCATGGCACAGAGTATAAGAGCTGGGTGGTTTTGGTCCAACTTCATAAAACTTTGTTCAGCCCAGAGCTGGAATATTGTGTGCAGTGCTAGTTGCCCATGGTCCCATGCTATCATTAGGATGTGAGTACATTGGAGAGAGTGCAGAAGAGATTCACCTGGACGAACATTTCAATTATGAGGAACTGGATGTGGTGAGATTGTTTTACTTGGAGTGGTGGAAGCTGAGGACAGAGATAACAGAGGTACTCAAGATTAAAAGAGGCATTAACAGGGTAGGTTGTAAGAAAGCTTTCTCCGTGGAGGAGGTACATAGGTTCACAAAGAGGACTAAGAGGTTTCAGGGGATCTGAGGAAGAATTTCTTCACCCAGAGGGTGGCTGCTATCTGGAACATGATGTGTTGTGGTGGAGGCAGAGACTTTTATCTGGATGACCACTTGAATCTCCAGGTGCTGAGAAGGCTATGGTCTGATGTTGGGACGAGGACAAAGCCTGTTTTGAATGTTTAGTCAAGACCATGCCTCAGTTATAAGACATGGGAGCACAATTAGGCCATTCGGCCTATTGGGGCTGCTCTGTCATTTCATATTTTCCCTCTCAACCTCATTCTCCTGCCTTCTCCTTGTCACCCTTACTAATCAAGAACTTATCAACCTCTGCTTTAAATATACCCAATAACTTGGCCTCTGTCTGTGGCAATGACTTCCACAGATTCACCACCCTCTGGCAAGAGGAATTCCTCCTCATCTCTGTTCTAAAGGGGTGTCATATTCTGAGGCCGTTCCCTCTGGTTATAGACTCCCCCACTATAGGAAACATTCTCTCCTCATCCACTCTCCCTTGGCCTTTCAATATTCTATAGGTTTTAATGAGATCCTCCCTCAATTCTTCTAAACTCCAGCGAGTACAGGCCAAGAGCTATGTTAACCCTTTCATTCCTGGGATCATTCTGGTGAACCTCCTTTGGATACTCTCCAATGCCAGCACATCCTTTCTTAGATAAGCGCCCCAAACCCTGCATGCCATATTCCAAGTGCATTCTGACCAGTGCCTTATAAAGTTTCAGCATTACATCCTTGCTTTTATATTCTAGTCCTCTCGAAATGAATCCTAACATTGCATTTGCCTTCCTCAACATTGACTCAAATTGCAAATTAACCTTTAGGGAACCCTGCACAGGGACTCCCAAGTCTCTTTGCACCTCTGATTTCTGAATTAGCTCCCAGTTTAGAATAAAGCCTATGTCTTTATTCCTTCTACCGAAGTGTATGACCATACACTTCTGTACCGTATATTCCATCTGCCACTGGTTTACACAGTCTCCTAATCCAAGTCCTTCTGCGGACTCCCTGTTTCCTCAACACTACCTGCTCCTCCACCCATCTTCGTATCGTCCGCAAACTTGGCCACAAAGCTATCAATTCCATCATCCAAATCATTGACACGTGATGTGAAAAGTGGACTCAGCGTCGATCCGTGAAGAACACCACTAGCCGCGGGCAGCCAGACTTCTCCCACCTCCTATCTGTGCTGCAGGCCTGCACTGTTTCCTGGGAGCAATCAGCAACCTTCTGGAGGAACTTGGTGGGTCGAGCTGCATCTGTGGGAGGAAAAGGAAACGTGGAACTTATTCAAAGTGGTGGAAGGCAGTAGTTAGAAACTCAAGCCAGCAGTACCCCCTGCAGCAAGCTGGTCACTCCTGAGAATTTACACTGCGGACCAGTTCATCAACCTTTGGCCAAGTTGAATTGGTGCCCTCCGGAATCCAGCTACACCGTATCCATTCATTGGTCCCCATTGCTCCCATCTGCTCACTTACCCCGGCTCCCAACCAATTAACACTTTGATCTTAAAATCCTGCTTTGGACTTGCCGCATCCTTTCTGAAAGCAAGCAAATGTCCCATGTTCACCGAGCCTGCTCTAGCTTCAGTTTTGCCCTTCAGCTGCCAAGCACCGAAGCTTCAGAATTTCTTCCTAATGGCTGGAAAACCAGGCCACCCTTATACGTTTTTGTCTATGATAATAAAAAATATATTCAGTACTCAGGTAGAATCCATGAAAAACCAAATATAGTGAACAATGATCTTTCATCTAAAGTGGGAGGTTAAAAATTAAACATCTTTTAAACTTAAGAGAAGGGAGAGAGGCGGAAAGAACAGGGAGGTTGTCAGCAGTGGGCTGGACGCCAGGAAAGAGTGAATGACCAGAAATGGTGGTGTTGCCAGCTGTAAGAAGTGGTGTTAATCTCTGATATAAGCAGATGAATGAGGTGTAAACAATGCTGGAACTGGTAGATAGAAAACCCTGCAAGCTGGAATAAGTGACAATGCTGGAAGCGGTCAATAGACCAGTCAAAGAGAAACGAGAGTTACTATTTCAGCTCTTCAATCACTGTAAACTGTACAGTATTAGGCTTTGGATACTGGCGTACGTTCAAATTCTCTGCCAATCAGAGTCTGCTGTGTGGATTATCTATTTATAAGCATCTGAAATACTGGATGCAAATAAAAAGTCATCGAGGCTGTGTTTAGACTTCCAATGCAGTCATCAGCTTTCAACGTTTTGAAATTGCAACCTCCTGGTGACCAGACATCTTAATTCCCATTCCCATTCCTGTTCCGACGTGTTGTTACATGGCCTCCTCTCGTGCCATGATGAGTCCACCCTCAAGGTGAAGGAGCAACACCTTATATTCTGTCTGGGTAGCCTCCAACCTGTCGGCATGAACATTGATTTCTCTTTCTGGTAAAAAAAAATTCCCTCCCCCTCCTCTCTTCCTCTATTCTACACTCTGGCCTTTCACCTCTTCTCACCTGCCCTATCATCTCCCCCAAGGTGCTCCTCCTTCTTCCCTTTCTCCCATGGTCCACTCTCCTGTCCAGATTCCTTCCTCTTCAGCCTTTAACTTTCCCAGCCACTTGGTTTCACCTCTCACCTTTCAGTTAGCCTCCTTCCCCTCTCCCCACCTTTTTATTCTGGTGTCTGCCCCCTTCCTTTCCAGTCCTGATGAAGGGTCTCGGCCCAAATGTCGACTGTTTATTCATTTCCATAGTTGGTGCCTGATCTGCTGAGTTCCTCCAGCATTTTGTGTGTGTTGCTCTGGAAATGGCGTCATGTTTGAAAAGCCACACACTCCACCTAATGTAACGAGGCAGCACACCACCACCCAACATCAATGGATTGCTGCTTTTGATTCAGCATCGCATGTGGGTGAGCTGCTTCTCCTAAAGGGGTCAATCTAACATAGACACGCTATGTATGCTCGACCATGCAGAGAGAGCAGTAAGATGTCCCTGGGGTTCTCAGGGAGAAGTCTATCATCTCCAGAATGATGTAGATCAGTAGATCAGGGGGGAAAGAGATGTCTCATGCCGAGCACTGTACATCAGTGAGAGTAAATGACCAAGTATTCAGAAAGTACATCAAACCTCTGCGCACGTATAGCAGTAGCAGACATCCCGCCTCTCCTGGAAGTTCCAGGAGTCTCCCACATATTGCTAGTGGCTCCCTGATGCCCGCAAATTATATACAATATCACGGAAATCAATTTTTTTGAGAGCAAGAGAAAGCAAGAGAGAGCACACGCGAGAAAAAGCGAGAGCAAGCAAACGAGAGCGTGAGAGAGCACGCAAGCGAGAGAGAGAGAGTGCGAGCGAGAGAGAGAGTGAGAGCACGCCATGGCAGAGTGTTCCAAAAAAAGAAAATATAAAACATACGCCACCCCAGACCACACTAAAGTGTACCCCTGCCTAATAGGGGTCAAAATAATGACAGTGTTGCTCGCTGCACTGTTTGCAACAGTGACTTTTCTATTGCCCATGGTGGGTTAAGACTATAGAAGACATGTTGAGGTGAGTTTAACAGGTGTCATTCGTTCATTAGCATAGCTAACGTTATTTAAACTAGCTGGCTAGCTGCTAAGGAGCTACTCTACTGCAGACATCCCACCTCTCCCGGAATCTCCTGCAAATTGATGGTGCTACCTCCCTGAAATGAGTTTTTGCAGGGTGGGGTGTCTGCAGTAGTGTTGCATAGCATACGAACGCTGATGAATTAACACCAATCTTTGCACACATCCTTTCTGACATACTTACAAAATCACAGCTGCCTAAGCAATGAAGCTCGGGTGGTTATAGAGTTATAGCGTAATGCAGCCTATAAACAAGCTTTCGACTAACCTATCTATACTGACTAAGGTGCCCACTAAGCTAGTCCCACTCATCTGTGTTTGGACCATATCCTCCTAATCCTCTCCTCTCCCCTCCTACTCTTGCATTTAATGCACCAGTTAATGAAAGCCAGTGCCCCATATGCCTTTTTAACCCGTACAGCCTTCAGTAATCCCTGGAATTGAACAAACAGATAAAATGGTTTCAGTTTGATTAGGATTATAGAGAGATGGTTTTGT